>NW_026099812.1:0-9277 GCF_025091365.1 Daktulosphaira vitifoliae | reverse complement strand
ATCAATACAATTTTTTCATGAGAAGTAGTATTTATATACATCTTTCATTGGATATACTTGTTTTTTAAATCAGACTATTTCCCTATATATGGGGGGGCTTCAAATATAAAAAATGCATATAGAAAGTAGAACTTTTTCAACTTAACTTTTGAAAGTATTATATAAGTAATAAAATATACCTGCCCACAAGGGGGGATTTAAAATGACAACTTTTTCAAAAATGAACATATCAATATAATTTTTTTTTATATAGATGGTTGATGTCTTTACTTATCGTTTGGTATATTTTTTTTGTAAATCTGACACTTAACCTGCCCACAGGGGGGGATTTAAAATGACAACTTTTTCACAAAAAATTAACTTTTTCAACTTAACTTTTGAAAATGTTCCGGAAGGTCTGACACTTTTATATATATCTTAAATTAAAGCTAATGTAATATACTTTAATTTGAAAAAAAAAAATTTGACCTCTGGACTTGTCTTCACGGCGAAAATGGCTACCGAATGCTATTTTCGTGTGAAAATTCTCGATTTTATTATTTATATAATATTTAACTTTATAATGCTATAACTTATTGAAAAGTTTATGGATCCACACAATTTTTTTATGAGAAATAATATTTTTTAATAAACCCTTTTTCATTTGACATACTTTATCTTTATCGAGATATTAATAAGGAACCAGCAGATCAAGTAGCTTTTGGAATAAAACACCAATTTTTTTTAAATTAAGCACTATCTAAAGATTTGCATCGAAGCGTTTATTTTTGATAGTGATTTTAATCACTGTCAGATATCATTATACTTGATCCAACTATACCACCTCACAACTGTGCCGTGACCCCCCTGTGCTGGGTTTTTTTTACTTTAAAGTGCTATAACTTTTTAAAAAATGTATGGATCTATATAATTTTTTCATGAGAAGTAGAATTTATATATATCTTTCATTGGATATACTTTTTTATATTTATTTAAACAAATAATTTTGACTGTTGGATACGCAACATAATGACATATGCGCATATTCAAAAATAGGATTAGTAAGATTATCCAACGCTTCATTAAGAGGATATGCGGCTGTTGTTTATTTGCGGGTAGTAGATATCTCCGGTCATGCTACGATAAATTTTGTTAAATGTAAGACCAAGGTAGCGCCCATTAAAACCAGTAAGTGTCAAATTAAGGTTACTTATGTGCTGCTTCATTACTCGCTACAACGTTGAATCGCCGATCAAATATTACACCGCTTTTTTACATTACAAAGAATGCAATGATCGCTCGCTTACATTTATTGCTTGACTTTTAAGACCCATGCCCACTGGTACACTGACTTATTTTGAATTAAATGCCATGTTACATAAAGCTGCTATACTGACACAAGAAGGACATTTCACAAATTTAAAAAAACAATTGCTTAATCAGAATTATGTCACACCAAGTTTTCTACTAGCGCCGTTTATTGACGCGACGGGCCTAATTGGTGTTAAAAAAAATTATACTAATAAGACTCGGAGACTTGTGAAAAATACATACATAAATATTTAAATAGTACAACACGGTTAACGAGTGCACTCCTTTTTATTAATTTACTATATGTTTAATAATGGTATAATTCATTCACTCGTCAACTCAACTTTTTATCGATATTAAAATAATTTATACTTAATAAATTAATTTACGGATATCACACTTCCATCTTGAAATATAGTATTATTTTATATTTAAAATATTCAAAATATTACTGAGTAGCCTAATAAAGTTCGTTTTAAAATATACTATTACAACTATTATAAGAATAAATTAGAGTAATTAATATGTTGTATTCTTAAAACAAAAATGACCCTAATTAACCATTCTAAAACTTTGATTTATTGTTAAACAAAATATCTTATACACAATAAATAATAATACAAAATAATAAAGTGTCTTGTTATTCCCATCCATACGATTCGATACTCATATGTACCATTTAAATTGCTTGAATAGTTTATTTTAAAATTGACAATTTTTTTTTAAATAACAATTATAACATTAACTCAAGTTGTTTTAATTATTTAATTTCTAAAATTATTAAATAGCTATCCAACAGGATACAGAATTTTTGAGTATTTTATACCTTGTTAATTAAAAATATACAAAATTTCCAAAAACTTGGTTTCCTAATTTATGATACGACGCTAAGTATATACATTAATAATTAATAATTCTATAGTGTTATTATTATCTATGTACGTATAAACAAGAATATACTATATTTCAAAGGCATTAATTGTTAACAATGAAAAAATACCAATGGATATTATAATTATGATAATATTTAACTAGAATAATTAAATTAAATACAAATTAAATTTATGTACATTTTCCATAATTTTTTTAAAAGTATTTTATATAAAAAAAATGAATGTAATGAATAAATATATTTTAGTTTTAACAAGACATTTAATTTTGAATATTTTATATAAAATACTCGATTTGACCAATCATTGTTTGCACGATAACTCCCCCCCCAAAAAAACAGAAACACATTATTATTATTATGAATAATTTTTTCGATAAAATTAGAACTTCATGCATTATAAAAAAAATTTAAACAAATATGAGTGTTTCTATACATTTTTTATATTTTGAATGGTTATAGCTAGAGCTCGGATGTTTATGACTTTGCATATTTTTTTCGAGCAATATGAATTAAACCCAAGTATGATATAAATTCAATTCATGAATTTTAAAAAAAGTAAAATATCACCTTTGCGGTTGTCGCACCTTGTGCGCTTAGTATCTCGCCATTGGTCTATATATTTTCTGAGATCACAGTACCGTTCACAGCATATTGTACATGATGGTCAGCTATTTGCATTGGATCCTTTCAATATTCAACATTATCATCGGCCGTTTCAATTAGCCGATAGGTATAATGCTTGTTCATCTTCTTTTTAAGATTTACTCACATTCATAATTTATTATTTTTTTATAATAGCACCATTGTGACATTAGTATTAAGTGTCCCCCTATCCTCTTTGGTGTATATAAGATTTTGTAATTCACGTATAGTACATTAAATTGTTATAATTATATACAGGTAATTTTTTTATCATAACTCAATCAATTACTTACAGAATAATAATAATTTAAACATTTTTTTTTTTTATTATATTTAGTTACACAACTAAAATTCTTGAATTATTAACTATGTAATACTTTTTAAGTTCATCCTGATCCATAAAATGATCGATATCACTTAATGTTATTCAAAAAATTATTAAATGCAATGTAAAACATTGTACCTATAATGGTAATGGTTTTCCTGACTTAAATTTTATTCAATGTCCATATAAAAACGTACCAACACAGGTTGATGGTTATAACTGTGGAGTTTTTATTATATATTACGCTATCACTATAATAAATATGTCTAAATTTAAAATATATTTTAACCCTGATACTTATAGGAATGATTTAAATTAAAACTTTTATTGTTAAAAAATTCAAATAATATGACAAACATTTGTCTATATTGCCAAAGACATGAAAATAGACAGAGAGGCAAGTGTATCGAATGGGTGTCGTGTACTTCGTTTGGTCGCTGGAACGTTATTGACTGTATTGGTGAGAATATAAACTAAACGATTACAAGAGAAAGGATTTTTATTGTATCCTATGTGATGAGGCAAAAGATAAAACAACAATTTTTCAGTGGTAATTATAAAATTATAAACAGTATATTACAAAGATCCAAAAACACACTAAAAAACTTCTTAACAATGATAAATATATTAATCCTATGGATTGTTTATATATATTTATTTATACTTTTGTAATAAATTTATACTTTTAAGAAGCTGAATTATCCTCGAATATATTAATTTAAATAGTATATGATTAAAGAATATGCCATTGTTATCATATTTTACCACTATTTATAGGTCAATTGTTATCATAAAAATGCTTAAATTTTCGATTTAATATAGATCGAATATAAAGAAATACACATTCTGTTGAAAAATCCCATTTAGACATTTCTGTAAATATTTTTTAACTTAAATGATATTTTGTAGAAAACTTATACATGAAAATTATAAAAAGAGGTATTGAGTACAACTCAAATGAAATAATTATTTATTAATTAATTAACCAAAACAATATCAACAACATACACCTTGAAAAATTGTCAAAGTAAAAAATTACCGAACGCCGGTCTGACAATAAAAGCAATCACGAAATATTGTTTACTACCGCAAATTATGACTAGCAATTTCTCTATTATGAGTTACTTGGACACTCGAGTACCCCTTGAGATCTATGTGGTTCGATAGGAAATTTTATAAGCTTTTCATTGATATATAATTATTAAGTGAACACGCCTCGGAACTTTTTCAAAAGTACAAAAAACGACCGCCAGTTTGAGAATACATATTGTTTACTACCGCAAATTTTGACTAACAATTTTTCTATTATGGGTTACTTGGACACTCGAGTACCCCTTGACATCTATGTGGTTCGATAGGAAATTTTCNACAAGAAAAACATTAATGAGGACAAACAATCACTCAATCATAATGTTACTATAAGTTAGTATAAGTTAAAATTACTAAATTGGAATTTTCTAAACTTTAAAGTTGTTCTCCTACCAGAAATTTCTGCCAAAAATATAAATTTAATCAAATAATTGTAAAACATATTTTAACCCGGGAACGCTAGCGATATCTTATAGGCGCATTTTACTAGCGATGCGTCAANAAAACATATTTTAACCCGGGAACGCTAGCGATATCTTATAGGTTTGACTCCTTTGATAGTTTTTATTGTTAACGATGTGAGCATAGGGTGAGTTGCGATAAAAACGAGCTATGATCATTTTTAAAAGAGTCTTTATTCAAATCACGTAAAAAAGGTACAGAGGTGCAGGACGTTGATTTACCGTTAACATATTTATTATTTCAAATATATAAAATTTGTTACAGAATTTTCATATTTAAATTTAAATATTTCAAAAGAATAAGAAAGATATGGCCAATGGAGGGGTATAGACCTATTAGCCCCCCTTTGGCTACTCCACTGCCCACACATGCGTGCGTATCATTAATATTAGATATATAAACAAATTTTTATTGTTCATTATTAGATATAAACATTTAAAGATTCAAATTTCTTTGAGTTAATATACATTGTAGTAATATGTGTACCATNGTGTATGGTGACCCTCGATTTACCTCTAATGATTTATCCAATGAACTTACAAACAATCAATTTTCACACCTTCCTTCTAATTTGTCAATTTCGATTGATGAAGTTAATGCAGCGCTCAACTCTTTGTTAAATGCTCGTGGTTCTGGCCCTGATGGCATTTCCGTTAATCTACTGTATCACTGCCGTGCCTCTCTCAGTTTACCGGTCACTTTAATTTTTAATCAATCACTTGCAGAAGGGGTTTTCCCTTCCGTGTGGAAAATAAGTCGAGTTACGCCAATTCTCAAGTCTGGGGATCCAGCTAATGTTGCTAATTACAGACCCATCTCCGGCCTTCCTATCCTAGGTAAACTATTTGAGTATATAGTACTGAAACGAATTGAACGTTCCTTCTTAACCACCTTATCAATTGACCAACATGGTTTCTTTCCAGGTCGCTCGACTGCGACAAGTCATGTAGTTTTTGTATCTTACCTTCACGCGGCGTTCGAATTGGGTAATCAAGTTGATGTGATATATACGGACTTTTCTAAAGCGTTCGACTCATTAGACCACAAAGCACTTCTATATATTCTAGATAGACTTGGTGTTGGCGAGCCACTTTTATCATGGTTTACCTCTTACCTCAGTGGGCGACAACAATTTGTCAGCCTCTTCGGTAAGTCATCTGATCTCTTCCGGGCATCATCTGGTGTTCCACAAGGCAGCCATTTAGGTCCCTTATTGTTTAATATTTTTATTAACACTATGTGCTCAGTTGTTTCCCCTTGTCGTCTTCTACTTTTTGCCGATGATTCTAAAATTTTTCACATGATTACCTCAAACAATGACTGCCTCGCTCTCCAAAATACCCTCAATAAATTCTCCAATTGGTGTAGTACCTTTAATTTATCTCTTAATATTTCTAAATGTAAAGTAATGACTTTTTTTCGCTCCAAGTCAGTGATATCTTTTGACTATAAGCTTGATGGTATATCTATTCAGCGTGTTAATCAGGTCCATGATTTAGGCATATTATTTGTACCTTCCCTTAATTTCAGCCCTCATATTGATTATGCAACCAGCAAAGCTTTTCGTGTTTTGGGATTTATAAGACGGCACTCAACCAATTTCAGCTCTCCCAAGTGCCTTTTAGCTCTCTATTGCGCACTTGTCCGGTCGGTTATTGAATATGGGTCTATTGTTTGGTCACCATATACCGCAGTTGATATCTGTCGGATCGAACGTGTACAAAGTAGTTTTATGCGTTTCGCCGGTTATTGCCTCAACATTTCTCATCCACCACATGAATACGAGCCAGTAAGTCAAGCTCTGAGACTTGTTCCTCTTTCTGTTAGGCGTGATAATTTTGGTATCACTTTTATTCAGCGTCTGATAGAAGGTCAAGTTGATGCTCCCAGGCTTCTTGGAGAACTATGTTTTCGGATTCCTAGTAATACTAGGCTTCAGTGTACTTTTTATATCCCCACCAATAAATCTAACTTCTCCAGGAATGCTCCACTTATAAGGATGATGTATAATGCAAATAATAAAATATGTTATTAAACCATTTATAGTACGAAGTGCCCACATCCTGTTTTATATAATTTACACCATGTATATTTTATTTATTATTTACCATGTCTTTTTTTCTCTCTAATATTAGCTAGTATGAGTTATGTGTTTATTAGTTGTTATCTGTTGTTCAATTTTGTTATTATCTGTTAATTTTGTAAAAGCCGTTTGGCGTTGATTATAATATAATAATAATAATAATAATAATAATAATTATTACACCATAAATGATGTATCATTGAATTTACGTCTGGACGTAAGAGAATTCAAACCTAGTTCATGTTCTAAGTTATCAATTGAAACGTTTAATTTAAACTTAAGTGACAAGTATTTCAAGAAGTTTTATTGAGCATTATTTAAACGTTGAATCAAAATATTTTGGTAAGGGTTCCAAATTATGGATCCGTATTCAATACCTGAACGGACATGTGCGCAATACAAAGTTTTTAGACAAATAATATTATTAAAATCACAGCACTGCCGTCTGACAAATCCCAGCATACGCATGGCTTTTGAATATATAAAATATATGTGTTTATTAAATGATAGATCATCAGAGTGTATAATACCAAGATCTTTAATAGAAGAAACTAACTTTATTGTATGTCCATCTAAGGTATAATTATAAATTAAAGGGTTTTTACGTCTGAAAAACGATATTACAGCGCATTTATATATATTAATTTTTAATTTATTTATGGTACACCAATTTGAAAATTTTACAAGATCTGACTGTAGTTTTTCTTGGTCATTAACAGAGTTAATCTTGATATACATTTTCAAGTCATCGGCATACAGAGAAAATGTACANATTTTCAAGTCATCGGCAAACAGCGAAAATGTACAAAAGTTGAATATATGTTTAACATCGTTTATAAATAACAAGAATAGCAATGGTGACAAGTGTCCTCCTTGCGGGACACCTGAGGGTGTAGCGAAAGGAGACGAAATTTTACCTGAAACTATTACTGAAACTATTAGATAGGAGCTAAACCAGGAAAGTAACTGACTATTAACATCAAAAATACTAAGCTTTTTAATTAAAATTTTGTGATCAACTGAGTCGAATGCTTTACTAAGGTCTGTAAAGATGGTGTCTACTTGTCCATGGTTTTCAACGACATTTAGTACCTCTGTATAGTATATTAATAAGTTAGTTGAAGTCGATTTTTGAGATCGAAAACCGTGCTGCTCATCGATTAATATTTTATCAAATAATTTAGAAAGTTTGGGTTCTATTAATTTTTCAAAAAGTTTAGATACTGCACTTAATTTAGATATAGAACGATAATTATTCACAGAAGCCCGATTGTTTGATTTAAAAATTGGTAGCACAAAACTTGATTTCCATAAATGTGGGAAAACGCCATCAAATAGAGACTTATTAAAAAGCAAATGTAGGGGATAAGCTAGTGCGTAACGACATTGAAATAAAATGATTGGAGGCAGTTGATCGGGACCATATGTCTTATCTACACTTAGGTTACTAAGACCCTCAAATACCTCTGCTAATGAAATATTTAAAGAAGATAAATTTATATATGAATTTTGGTTTATGTAAGTTTGATCGAGAGTAGTTGTAGAATTCGGTGATGTATAAACTGAGGAAAAGTAATTGGCAAAAGCGTTACATGTCTTCACTATTGTCGTAACGTTCATCATTAAAATTCATAACTGAGGGTAGCTTGTTATTGTTTATTTTGTTTTTTATATAGTTCCAAAAACCTCGAGGATTGGTAGATAGGTTTTTTTGTACATTAGATAAATATTGAAAACGGCATCGTTTAGAAAAGTATTTACACTTTGAGCGTAATTTAGAGAATTTCATATAAGAAGTTTGACTGGGATAATTTTTATATTCTGCATGTGCTTTGCGTTTTTCTTTTATCAACGTATCAACGTATTTTCTTTTATCAACTNAACTGCTTTGCGTTTTTCTTTTATCAACGTACGTAAATTACTATCAAACCAAGAAGGATAGTTGTATTTGAAACATTTTACTACTGGTACATATAAATTTAAAATTTCATTTATAATCGCGTAAAAGGTTGTAACCGCTGTATCTACATTCATAGAAGAANGTAACCGCTGTATCTACATTCAGAGAAGAGAATTGATTACACCAATTAATTTTATTTAAAGCGATTGATATATTATCGAAATTAGATTTACTAAAATTGCGATAAATTTGTATTGGAATTGATGCATTATTCAATTTATAAAATTCGTACATAATTTTTAGAGGTGGGTGAGGTTTATCTACTGTGACTAAGGGACTCGAACACATTTCAATAGATAATAAATTTAAATTTGTGAAGACCAAGTCAAGTATATTGCCGTAAGAGTTACGTATACAATTATACTGCGATAGATTGTGAACAGAAAAACAATCAAAAATTATATCGACTGCTGCAGAGCGGTGACCATCTACAGTTAAATCGGCATTGTTACGTGAAAACGTCGTGCCAGGAAAGTTATAGTCTCCTGCGATTAAGATATCGGTATTATCTCTGAAACGTGAAAACAGCCAATT
>NW_026099811.1:17739-18609 GCF_025091365.1 Daktulosphaira vitifoliae | reverse complement strand
ATGGTTTGTGAAATTTATATATTTTGTTAAATAAGAACTTATTTACTAATCTTAGTTGTCAATATGTCGAGTTCATATGAACATGTTTGCGGTTGCGGTCGATCGTTTATCGATAATGGNTATGTTTGCGGTTGCGGTCGATCGTTTATCGATAATGACGGATTAAGATTGCATTATAAATTGAACCTGGATCACCGACAAACGGTTATTGCTACTGTTGGTTGTCTACAAAAACGACTCTTGTCGACACGTATAATGAATGGTAAGGTGACCAAACGTAATTGTATGCATACAGTAGGTTCGGGTTTTATGCCAATAGAAACAGCTCTCGGAGGACGTGTAAAACATTTTTTTTTTTTTAAATAAAACGGAAATTGACGAAATTGAAAATTTTATTCATTACATCTGTGCTGATTTGTTTAATGCNAATTGACGAAATTGAAAATTTTATTCATTACATCGGTGCTGATTTGTTTAATGTATTGAAAGATTCGAGCGAAGTTGGTTTAATAAAATTTAACGTTGTTTTGCACACAACTTATTTACATCAAGTTATGGGTGAACTGAGGGACGTCTCATTTAAAACACGCAACAAAACCATCGATTCAGGCACTGATTACACCGGTGTTTTGAATAAAATCAATAAAAAACTTGCCCAGGAACAAGAAACAATGGAAACCAGAGGCAGCGGATGGACATTGCTGTTCATAGACGGACTACTTTTGAGGGTGATAAAATACTCACCGTTCCTCACAGTTCGTTCATTGATCTTCAATCGTGTATTAAACACAAACACGCTATTATAAATGTTCAAAATAAAACCGACAATCAATGTTTTAAATGGACGATTCTATCGAGATATAATACAAA
>NW_026099811.1:0-13320 GCF_025091365.1 Daktulosphaira vitifoliae | reverse complement strand
TATAAAAAAAAAAAAAAAAAAAAAAAAAAACACATCATAGTAAAATTAATACCTTCTCAGCTTCGCATCGAAGCTAAAAAACAAAGATGCGGGTTATCTCGATTTAGAAAAAAATTCAAATATTAATTTCAATGGTATTGATTTTCCTAATCCAATTAAACAAATAAATAAGTTTGAACGTAACAACCCGTTTTTGTCCATCAACGTGTTTGCATAGGACGATAAAAATAATGTTTATCCATTGCGTATTACCAAATTACGTTCGAACACCGAACACATCGATGTACTTTACATCACAGAGGGTGGTAATAGCCATTATTGCTACATACAAAATTTCTCTAGATTAGTCTCCAAACAACGAAGTGCCGGTCATTATCATGAAATCTATTGTAAGCGCTGCCTCAGCGTGTTTACGGAACGAACGCTATCGTCCCGTCCGAGTGGACAAGCGGGTCTGGATGAACATATGAAAATGTGTGGTAAATTTAAGGAAGCGTGAGCTGTCCTACCCCCAGTCGATTCGGACCAGTCAATATTGCGCTTCAAAAATACTAGACGGGAGGAACCGGTACCGTTAATAGTTTACGCCGACTAAGCTTATTTCACCGTGCAGACAAACGAATATCGAAAAACTGTGTTGTTATCCAAAACCACGAGACAATGAGCAGTTGCTTTTTCATTGTACACGATTCCGATATATTACCGGATAATATGTGTGCTGATTTGCCGAACTATCCGGTTTTGTATCGTGGAGCAAAAAAATTCGTCATGTCATTGGTAACTATAGCTAAACGAGTATTTGATATTATGAAAATTAACATTGAAATGGTTGCTGTTCACATGTACAAGAAGAGGATTAATTTTTATAAACCAATTTTTATCGGGCAGGCAATATTGGATATCAGTAAAACTATAATGTACAAATTCCATTATGAAGTTATGTAACCGTTATATGGACCGGAAAGGATCATGTTATGTTACATGGACACCGATTCTTTTATCTACCTAATTTTGACTAATAGTTTTCACGATGATTTGAATAATTACCTGCTTGAATATTTCGATACATCCAATTATCCAACCGACCACCCGTGTTACACCGATAAACGTAAAAAACAACCGGGTACGTTTACTGACGAATGCAAGGGCATGCACATGCAAGAAATCATCGCATTATTGCCCAAAGTCTATGCATATTTGACAACTCTGCAAAACTACTGTGATCAAGTGTTTACGAGAGACGTCAATGAAGTGAAACGATTGAAAGGTGTGGGTCAAGGTGTAGTCAAACACGAAATCAAGATGGTTGATTATTTAAATTGTTTGCGGGACAGGCTCAAACAAAACGAAAGAAAATGTCGTTAATACGTTCTAAACATCACCGCGTTTCAACGGTAGAAATTGATAAGTTCGCGTTGTCCAACAACTATGACAAGCGTGCAATGGTCGGTGACGAATGTGAATACAAAGATGTGTACACAAAAGCATGGGGACATTATTCCCTACAAAACTCGAATGTCAACGAATAATATTTATTTAAATATCAATGTATGATAACGCATACTAGAGTAGTCTTATAAATAATATGTATTTAAATTTTATTGAATTAAATGTATGCAAATGTTTAATAAAATAAATTATAAAAATGTTCTACAATTATTGATTTGGTTATGTATTATATACTTACATATATATATATACACACACACAAACTGACAGAATAAACAAACAGCATATAATTAGTTAAATTTATTTTATTGAACAAAGTAATACATCAAGTATATGTAAAAAATAATTATAATAATAATAAAAGTATTATGAACTATCAGTTAACCACTGTTTCAAACACATTACTTTGTATAAACTACACATTTTGTGGTTGTTCATATGTCTGATACAACGGGGTTGGAATTCTTCACATAATTTTCGTAGTAGTGGGCACTCTTTGATTTCGTAAACATTTTGCCCGGGTAAATAATTTTGCAATATTTGTTTTTTCTACACGCCTTTCACGTAGATACTTTTACACTGTAGCAGTGCCATTATTCTTGGCAACTCGGAATATTCGACGTCACCGATATTTGCGTCCAAACCTTATTATTTTTTTAACCCAGTAGTTGATCTTCGTATCGTCTTCGGCGGCGAACGATTTTGACATTTTGAATGTCCAGTGAGCGAAAGACATTGAGTTCAAATCTATAGCGGACATTTTGTTGATCACAAACCAACGATTGGTCGCCACCACCCCTTGTATATCGACAATCATTGTCGTGAGAAATCTATTATCGGTATCCATGAGTTGTGTTCCGGTCCAAAACCCAACCATTTAACGTAAAACTTATTTCCGCGTGTACGCAACACTCGTTCTACAAGATACGTCTCCGGATACTGTGTGCGAGTCAACTCTTCGGTGTAAAACGTACCCTGAATGGGATTTCCCTGGTAATCTTCCAAATAATATGTTGGCGGCAATGTACGTTTGACCTTGATTACAGTGAACAGTTCACTGCTCCAGTTGGGCAAATAGCCCTTGTCAAACACGGATTTCGTTTTGCTAATTCTCACTTTGTCGCCTACTCGAAATTTAATTGGTAAATAATTGGGTATTTTTCGCAATTTAATGCACACTGCACTGGGATTCCGAACGGTTTGTGCCGGTGTCATGCCAATAGTTTTGTGTACGTGTTTGTTGTTATAATCGTTGACCAGATTTGGTAACATACCCAACCATTTGTATGATCCTCGAGCTGTAAAATCAAGCCCCATTAACGTCTTCAGCGTGCGATTGAAACGTTCCACGAGACACGCTTTTAACGTTGTAAACGTTGAATAATGATGAATCCCATACCGTACCATTAACGCCTGGAATTGTTTGTTGTAGAACTCGGTACCACGATCGGTTTGCAAAAGTTTTGGTTGGTATCCAAGTTTCAGGATGTCTGCCATTGCGGTTGTTACATCTCGTGCTGTTTTACTTTTCAGTGGTACGGCCCACGCGTATTTCGTAAAACCGTCCACGCATGTTGAAATGTACCGGTAACCACGATCTGCGTACGTAGTCATCTCCACTAAGTCGGCATGCCATAAATCATTGATTCCCTTAATATTAATACGCCGTCGTATATACGTTTTCCGAGCCGGACGGTGTAGTTCGTGTGCAATTTTCGTTTTCATAATGTAGACGGTATGCCCGCAATGTATTCAGCTTCGTGTAGTTCTTTTAGTATGGAAATAATCTCGGGCGACACTCCACTGTTGCCGGCAGACTGAGCCGATACTAGCCACTTCAAACGTTGCACAAGTTCATTGGGGTCGTCCCAATATAAGTACTCTTTCTTGTCGTTTCCACTGTCGTTGACTTTCAATTGTAAACCCGACCCCTTGATATCATCGAACATTGGTTCGATAATTTCCACATACTTAGCGCCGCCTTTTTTCAACGTCAAATTTCTATTTAAATGAGCTCCGGTTTCCTCCAATATTGTCTTGTACGTTTCCAAATCACTATCGTTGTATGTGATAGGATTTTTCGAAAATAATAAATTAACGAGGCCCATCGACAATGGATATTTTATTCCGTAAACACGAACANTGTAGTAATTAGATGAGGAAGTATTGAATTACGTCGATTTTAGTATAATATAAGCTTTACAATAGTAGTAAGCAATTTTTGAACTCTTAAGCAATATAATAATTCCATATAAAAGGGAAATGCAGGGTAAGCAAATTAATAATGGTGGGAAAAAGAATATAAAAGGGAAACATGAAAAGTATAGGGGGACGATACTGGGCGAGACGAGACTGGACGTTTTATCGAAGAAACGTCGAGTTACGGGTTAGGTCGTTGATGTAAGAATAACTTTATACTTTTTGTAAGATTTAATTAATTTTTGTGTTAAATTATTATATTATATTTGGCTTTGTGTTTAATACTTTTCGTAAATAAAATAACTATTTAAAAATCTGGGCTTAGCGCAAATATTTTATATTCACGGTGATCTCGGAATTTGTGTGTGTGTGTGCAGCTAGAGTCTAGGTTGGACTGCTGGTCCTTTAGTCAATCTTAATAATTAGTGTACGAGCTGGCTAGTGTTTGGACTTAACCGTCCTTTAGTGGGTATAGTAAAAAGGTAGTTGTGCTGGTGGCTGACAAGGAGCCACCCTTCAGTCTGCTACTTTTGAGCTAAACTGTGCTGACGGGTCTAAACTCTACCCCTTTAGTGGTCCACTAATTAGAGAGATTGGGGCTGATCAGTTTATCCAACGGGAGGACTCGAGAAGAGCTCGAACGGCGAACTTGTCGTCAATATATATATATATATATATAACTTTAATAAACCTTTGTGTCTACGTTGGGGCACTGATAGAATTTTTCGAAAATAATAAATTAACGAGGCTCATCGACGATGGATATTTTATTCCGTAAACACGAACACTATTTCCATTTACGGTTATATCATTCGTATCGCCCATACTTAACGTACCATCCGGTTGGATTTTCGGGCCATACACTTTATCTCTATTTGGATTTTTAGTCCATTGTTCTATTAGATGCGTAAAAGATAACTCTGAAAAACTGTTACCTTCAGAGTCAAATTGTTGTTGTTGTTTCTGTGTATTAGCATTAACGGCGGTTGCATTAGAAATTTTATTCAATGGTTCGATTATAGGTGCTAGTTTTTGTTGAACGTTAGTCATCGTCTCCGATTCATTACGACGCAACTCTGTGTATTTTCTTCTAATATTCTCTCGGGCTTGATCCAATAATTTCATCGTGGATTCTTTTTTCTTTTTCTCATTATTATTATTATTATTTTCAGCATTCATATTGTTACATACGTATCAAACTTATACCTGTATCGACCACTGTCACGTGCGAAATCCGTACATATTACTGCGAAGCCATATTTATCATTTTCCCAACAATGTCTGCAAAATTCTTTGAATTCATTAAATTTCATATCACAACATACGTATTCATCGTACGCGTGTCGCAAATTGACTTCGTCTTGTCGAAACAACACCACCACATTTTCATTATCTCGCAACATTTGGTTTTGTATGCGAGACAGAATCTGTGAGAAGAAAAAGACATCAACCCTTTTATGTCGACCGCGTGCGAAATAATCGCATATTACATTCTGTTTTTCCATGACCACATCGTCAAAAATAAACACCGAATTGGGTAGAACCAAATCCACGTGTGGTACATCATCGCCATTTTCAAATGTGAACAACTGAATTCCTTCGATTCCTTTCAACACTTAAATTAAAAATTGATATTTCTATTGACCCAAAGACTTGGAATATATATATACGTTTTCAAATCTCAAACCATTCGAATCGCACAAAAGTGTAAAAATTAAATTGGTTTTTCCACAATTTGACGGTCCGCATATTAGAGCTCATATAGTGTTTGGCAATAACTTTCCATGTTTATATTGTTGATGTAGTTGTTGCAAATCTGCTTGATCGTCAAAATTGACAACGGCTAGCGTTTTGTTCTGTTTTTCAAAACGCATCGCAAATCATTTATTTATTTTTCTATTATAATTATTATTAATTATATTGATATTTAAACAGTAACATATCATCTTGTGCTATTGAAAATGTTATGGTTTATTCAATTTTGTAATCTTTTGTTTTCCTTTTATACTTTTTTCACTATCACCAGAGAGCTCTTTTGTTTGTTTATTTTATACTTTTTTTTACTATAAATATAATAGAAATTTGTATTTTCACATTAAAAGTGAAAATGAAAGAGCAACGGTCGCAACGACGTCGTGGTGTACGACGGAAATGAGGTTCCGGTATTGTAAACTCAGTAATTAATAGTCTTCCGTTCGAAGCTCACGTGCCAGGATATCAGTTCGCGGGCCCCGGAATTAAATTACAAAAACGCTTGATTCGTGGTGACCGTGGTATCAATCCATTGGATGCAGCATGTCGTGAACACGATATAGCATACGCCAAGAGTAATTCTCTTAAGGACCATCATCACGCCGATAAAATTTTATAACACCAAGCGTGGGAACGAGTGCATGCTAAGGACGCGAATTTATCAGAACGTGCAGTGGCTTCGGGTGTGACAAATTCGATGAAGTTGAAACGCAAACTTGGTTTGGGATTCAAAAAAAAAATAATAAAATAAAAAAGTTGTGCCAAATTTACAAATTACAGCACAAAAATCACTGCATGCAGCTAAACGCAATATCAAGATTAGTNAAAGCACTGCTTGCAGCCAAACGCAAGATCAAGACGACTCGCATGCACGTACCTCGCATAATAAATATCCCGAAAAGCGGAGGAGTGTTACCATTAATTCCTATTTTTGCCGGGCTGTCGGCACTAGGAGCATTGGCCGGTGGTGCTGCAAATGTTGTAAAGGTTGCCAATGAGTTCAACCGTAGGGGTGTTAAAGTAGGAAATGGAATGTATATTCGACCATACGGTACCGGATACAAGATTGATAAAAGAAAGCAAACAAGCAAAAAAATAGAATAAAAAAAACGAATAAAAAGTGTAAATACAAAACAAAACTAATATCTCAGCTACCCAATCGTGCGTTATTTGACGATGAAATAAAAAATTTCGCACGTCACGTGCTCGATTCTCATGTATTTCGCGGTGTATTTTGTCGTGATACGCTGCCCCGTACACCACCTCGTATAAACGAGATGGGCGTAATCAATTTGGATTTATCGAGCAATCGTGGCACTCATTGGGTGGCTTACAGTAAACGTGGTAATCACGTAAAGTACTTTGATAGTTTTGGCAATTTACCTCCTCCATTGGAAGTAATACGGTATTTTAAAAGATGTACTATCACGTATAACTACAGAAGCTATCAGACATTTGACCAGATCAATTGCGGACACTTAGCGGTAAAGGATCAATAATCGAATGTAATTTTAATCCACACATCGATGTTTCCGATAATTGTGAAATCGGACTGTTAAGCTTACACACTTGGAACACGATGCCAAACATTGATGAAAGTAACAATGTAATTGTTTTTTCTAAGCCCGGTCATGAACCCATACTTACGGTAACACTGCCCGTCGGAACGTACGGAGTGGAAGATTTAAATAATTATATTGCCGAACGGTACAAAAAAATTTCATTTCAATACACAATTATTGAAAAAAATGAAGATATAAGAGTGACTTCATCGTTTAAACTCGTAGTGAACCACGTGACAATGCATTGTGAAATATCGTGTGAACATCCAATTGATTTCACTCGACCAAGATCTTTTTGCCCTTTATTGGGTTTCAATCCTCGACATTTGGACACTAATAGTATAAACATATCGGATTATCCAGTATCCATAACAAGTATTACATCTATTCGGGTAGACTGTAATGTTATTGTAGGTTCATTCCACAATGGATCACAATCACATACGTTACATGAATTTTCTCCCAACGTGGCACCAGGCTACCGCATTATAGAGATACCCAGACAAATTGTTTACTACCCGTTAAATACAAACGTGTTGAATACAGTATGGATCGATTTACGAAATCAAGAAGGATGTCCAATAAATCTCAAAAACGAAAAATTATCAGTACGGTTGCAAATTAAACATAAATAACAACAGAGAAGAGAAAATTTTCTATTCAATTTCCATCCACATTCGTTCACGAATGGTTTTTCGTTACATGTGTACAAGTGAATTTCACTATTAACCAATTGTTTGTTAATAACACACAATTATACTTCATATGACGTTACCGCTGAAAACAGAGTAAAACATGCCTCTGATTTTTACTAACCGTACGCACACTTCAAACGTATCTACTGCGGTAACAGTGAAAAATAAGAAAAAATCACCACACTTAGTGATTGACGGTGTACACAAACATCAGCATCGTGGCGGTGCTTTCATCAAACAGTCTTGGATTGCGCAACGAGTAAACCGCGTGCCGTCGTATTCGAAAAAACTGTGAAGAAAAAATATTGCATATCTAAAATTGCTGGGTTGTCGTGTTATCGTCTAAACGAAAAAATAATGTCAGACTATCTACAAGTTTTAGAAAAATACCAGCAGGATGATAACGTGAAGCGAGAATACTACTTTGAATATCAAAGCTACAAGAATTCGTATGGAAACAACGTTGAGATTCGCATTGAATTGCGTAATAAGGAAAAATTTACTATACCGTGCGAAAGTTACTTGCAGATCGAGGGGAAAGCTGAAAAACCGGTTGCAGCCGTCGGTACAGTAGTAATGAAACAAAATTCTTTGATGAAATTAGATTTGAAATAAACAATCAGACAATTGATAAAACAAAAAATGTTGGTGTAACTATGACCATGAAAGGATACTGTTTGTTCACGCCTAACGACATCGTACGGTTACAACCAGCCGGATGGAAAAACGAGAATAAATTATACAAAGACGAAGACTTCATGGATGACAACGAATTCGTAGCACAATGTCCGCTGTACATGTGTATGGGATTTTTCGAACGACACCGGCGAGCATTAGGGCACCGACAGTTCCGCTATAATACTCGTACCACCAACAGAAGCGCAAAAAGAACAGGTTATGGCCAAAAGTAATATTGCGTTAATCAAACAGACGAAAGTGAATATTACAAAAATTAAATGGGTCGTGAAGTATTTCGAACCGAATGTAAAAACGGAATTGGGTCTAATGCGTATATTGGATAATAAAAAATGGTTACCGTTAGAGTTTCAACACTGGGACACTGCAGTATACCCACTGGTTCCGCAAACAATCGCTCATACGTGGCCGGTGCGTGCGTACTCAGGTGTTGAAAAACCTAGGTATTTACTCATAGCCATGGTGACGGAATGCGATGGGGTACACGGAAATTTCAACCATTGTTCTCTGCGCAACATTAAAGCTTATTTGAACGCAGACGAGTACCCGTACGAAAACCAAAATGCAGATTTTGACAAAGGCAAGTACGCAATATTTTATAACTCATTTGCACAATTTTAATCAATGTGCTACGGTCGGCTGAATCCTTACCCTTATTTGGATCGGGTCAACTACAAAAAAATCGGACCCATATTCGTCATAGATTGTTCGAAACAAAACGAAACCGTCAAATCGTCCACAGTGGATATACGTTTGGATTTCGAATGTGTAAATCAATTTCCCGCTAAAACTACACTGTACTGTGTTATCATACACGACTGTCAAATGGAATACAACGCATTTACCGGAGAAGTGCGCAAATTGTAAATTATATATAAATATAATATCAAATAGGTTTATTTTATATTATATTCATTTTAAACAATATATTGTTTAATAATTATTTTGTATAAGATAAATTTATTATAATTATACTTTAATTGCTATTATTAATAATAATGTGGCGGTCGAATGTTCTAGGGAGTTCCGCCGCCGTCTCTAGAAGATTCCTCTGACTATTTAAGGGCAAGATCGTCGCTCCAGTCAATCAATCAATCAGTCAGTCACTTACGCATTCTGTCTTAAAACGCACTTCGTCTCTCGCTGTTATTTGTTAGTTCGTTGTAATATAGTATAGTTGTTATTAAATCGTAAAAGTGTTTATTACTTCTATATATTACACCTCGCTACAATAATAATAAAACATGTCGACAATTTGATTATGATTTTTATTTATTTATATGTAGATAACAAATGTAAACACTACCACCACTACAAAAACTGCAGTGTTTAACCATTGTTTACATACATTTACACACGTAGGTATGACAATGGTCAACGGATAAACAACCCTTAAGCAGCGTCCGTAGAGTATAGTAAAATAATGTATACATGTATAACCATATGTGAGGATGTTTAAACGGTGGAGATAAAAGTAATAATAATAATACGTAATTTTTGGAACAGACACGTGGTGGTCATGAAAATAGTAAAAAATATTGGGGGGCCATCGAAATTGATCTCATACGAAAGACAGTTAGAAGATTGGATGAGGGTGACGAAAAAAATTTTCAGACCTCTAGGACCAGCCGTTTCTTAGTTACGGGCGATTTCTGTGAATTTTCCGAAAATTCACGTTTACCGTAAACGCTACAACAACATTAAAGGATAAAGGGGTCCTCGAATTCGCCGTGACATCATATTAACGTCAGAACTACGCCTGACTCAGGGTTTGCGCACCGTACCCAACGTCATTTTGACGAAGTACGGGGAGCACACATTGCTATAATATACACACAGCAGGGGACACATACGTCACACTTAGGGCACCACACAGTAAGGATTCCGGTAACTACACCACTTGTGTTTATAACATAGACACTGTCATATGGTCGGCTAGGGCTGGATTCCAACGTACATAGTATGCGACGTCAACACTTTCACTGGGGCCCCGGCTGCATGACAATCGTCACCCGAAGAGGACTCCCATAGGTAACGTCATTTTGACATCATCACTAATGGCACCCTCACGCTAACTTGGTTTACACCGTCGTATACGACGTCATATTAACGTCACCGCCACTGGTTTGTCTTGGGTTATCACACAATCAGTGTGACGTCACCAGCGTGGACTGCATCTCACCTGTGCACTCATTTTTTATCGAGAACAATACTGCCGTGCTAAGCAAAAACAGGATAACTCCAAAATTAAAAAAAAATTTTTTAAAAAATTTTACACCGACTTTTGATGTAAAAGTAGCATATTTCCTATTAAAACCCATCTAAAATTGAAATATAAAATAAGAAAATACACGGTAAGTTTNTTTACACCGATTTTTGATGTAAAAGTAGCATATTTCCTATTAAAACCCATCTAAAATTGAAATATAAAATAAGAAAATATACGGTAAGTTCAATATATTTGATGTTTTGTAAGCGAAAACACGGTAAATCCAAATACTAAGCAAAAACTTGGTATATCCTATAAAAAATAATGGAGTTACCATCTTTTGACTTATGTTCATACATTGGGAAAAAAGGGTATCTTGATTTACTGTTAAAAATGTTTTTTTGTGTTCCTGAAAAATCATGTTGACTGGAGTTATCCTGTTTTCGCTTAGCAAGGCAGAATAGCCCATTTTTACGAGAACAATAGGTGATNGGCAGAATAGCCCATTGTTACGAGAACAATAGGTGATGTCATTGTCGGCACCTTTGAGGGCCAAAACGCATCATTCCATTACTACTCATGTGGACTCCTCAATTTCTCTTTACGTATTATTATGAAATATTTACAATTTTTTTATAACTCATATGAAATTCAAATGCACGTGTTTATTATTATTTTTATCTTTATTCTACATTTTAAGTTTCTTTTTAACAAACTATTTAGTTGTTTTCAATTAGCCATAATTTAATTTTGCAATAATTTTTACAAAATTATTTATTGAATTATTGAATNGCAATAATTTTTACAAAATTATTTATTGAATTATTGAATTTTAAAACTTATAATTACAATAAATTAGAACACTGAACATATAAAAATGAAATAAAACTACAAATAAAATGTCAGATCATAATTGACCATGGCAGTTATTTTGCCTAAGTACGCCGTTTCTAATAAGTATACTTTTTTTTAAGAATGTAAAAAACTTAACCTTTTTATCTTTTTATTTTTAGTCTTAATTATTACCAAAATATTAAGACGTTTAAAATTTTTATTTTGTATTTTGTGAGTTGTTTCAATTAAGAATTTTTTTAATTCTTTAACTGGATTGTCTATTTATTAAGTGCATTTCGAAAATTTACCTTAGCACATCAAGTGGCTAAAACTGTTGATAAAACAATGGTTTATGTCATGTCACTAAGGAGATCGTAGAGTGTATCTTAAATTTGAATAGATAAGTGTTTGATTGATTGCACAAGGTGCTGATGGTTTGTTGAAATCATTACCCTAGCACATCAAGCGGTTAAAACTGTTGGTAAAACAATAGTTTATGACGTGTCACTAGGGATTGATTCTCATATTCTATCACGCTCTTTTCGGCAAGTAGTTCTAGACTCTGTAAGGTCCGTGAATCGACGAGTATATCTCCGATGGTGTAGCCAGCCTGTCTCTAACTCTGTCGACTCTCATATCAAATACACAACTGGACAGTTGCAATTTACGTAAACACACACAGTTTATTATTTCTATAACACAACCACTAAATATTAAGAGTCGTAAAATTCTTCTCCTTAATCGTTGCACGTTTCATTGTGCGTCATACAGAAGTGATTTACTTGCGATCTATATTTTACGACAAAATAGGAGTGGTCATTATATCAAAACAAAGAATTTATGATAATATGCCATATGCTTTTATTTTCATTTTGTAGCTTNTGATAATATGCCATATGCTTTTATTTTCATTTTGTAGCTTAACGAATTTCAAAACTCCGGTTAACATAATATTTATACTCATATTCAATTTAATTATCCTCTCATTGCTTTTCATATTAAAAAAAATTATTTATTGGATTTCACCGTCCCAATATACAAAACATTAACCTACTTAACTCTTTTTTTTTATGACACATTATTTTATTAAAAACAAAATTTAAGTTTGTACATTTTTGACTTAACATAAAAACAATATTATTAATATTTATAATCATTTATTAATATTTGGCTTAACATAATTTAAAACTCTACATAAAATTTACACAAAAAATACTAAATTTTACAAATAGTTGTTGGACTCTATTGCCCGCCATAAAATGTAATTCACATCTGAATTAAAACCGTCATCTCCCCATAGATTTGATGTATCCATTTCTTGAGGTGATTCGTTTCTTGGTACAGCTAATACAAAAAAAATATGTTATTTAAAATAAACTAAGTTTATTTGAAACAACTTACAATGATAACTATTAGACAGTATTGACACATCATTAATTTCGGGAAAGTGATCTNACAAATCATTAATTTCGGGGAAGTGATCGGGGCTTGTCCGGTCATCAATGACGCGGTAACAAAGTCCATATGTTCCTTGAGTCTATTAACAGAAATACATTTTTTATTTCGATATAAAAATTTTTAAAAAATTAAAAAAAATAATAATTATGCTTACTAAAACACTATAAAATTCATCGTCATAGCATTGAATTCCCAATTCATTATCAGGGAATTCAACTAAATCACCATTGTCATTGAAATAGACGGGTGAGATCATTTCTGGACGTTCTTCGGGAATATTTTTTAGTATTTCCAGAAACTGTGTGCTGTTATATACAGGAGTATTCTACAAAAAATATTTATTTTGTTAATAAAAGATATGATATGTATATACAAAAGTAGGGTTAAAAAGGGCATTCAGCCCGATAGGGGAAGTGAGAGGCGTGGCCTATGTGGAAAGAGTGGGAGAAATATGCGTGTTCTGTTA
>NW_026099810.1:18518-18616 GCF_025091365.1 Daktulosphaira vitifoliae | reverse complement strand
GATCGGCCTGGAATTTTTTGTAGCCACTTTTTATATGTATACACATAAATTTGGGGGGTGAGCCCGAAGAATTTCCAAAATAAGGGACACCCTAATAT
>NW_026099810.1:0-18292 GCF_025091365.1 Daktulosphaira vitifoliae | reverse complement strand
GTAAAAAAAAACTGGCTGTACTATGCTAACATTTTCAGAAAGAAATGTCGCATGTACGAGTTTTAACATTTGCTATAAAAAAGTCATTTGTTATATGTATCTTAAATAAATTGATACATTCACAATTATTTTACAAGGCTATTGAATTGTGATAATTTTAGAGGTATCTTTAATATAAGAACAGAATTTTTGTTTTTTTTTAATTCCATAGTCAAATAATTTTTATAACAATTACATTACTACACACTTTTTTTTTTATCTAAACACTAAATTTCTCGTATATTATAATTAATGTATTCAATATTTCTTTGTGGGTGAAATTCAAATAAGTTATGATTAGAGTCTAAAGTGAAGTGAAATTTATTCCAAAAATTTAGTACATTTAGTTGAATAGGCATAACTAGAAGCTATGGTATNATTTAGTTGAATAGGCACAACTAGAGGCTATGGTAATTTACAAAAAATGTAGGATATATCTGTGTTCTTATATAAAAATATTTTTAGTGTGAAAAAATAATAACACCGTGTAAAATATTAATTCTAGTTGTGCTTGTAAATTCCAAAAAAATGGGAACTCATTTAGATTTTAATTTAAAAGCAATTAAAATCACTATTTTAAATAATTTGTATAAGAATGTACATAAGAAGTTCTCTATTCGTGTTGAGCCTAGTTCTAGGACGAATTAAAACTTTTATTTAGTATAGATAATACGTGTAGTTAGATAAAGTATCAATTATGACTTTGTTAATAGATATTCTTAAAGTATGATAGTAAGGTATATTGTGGTAATTTTTTAAATACACCAACTGGCTATACAGAAAACACATAAAAAATCAAATAGCTATTTGTAGTTGAATTTTCCGTGTATTATATATGTATATAAACTCAAACATTTTAAAATTTAATATTATTATCTAATAAAATTATAAAGTTAAAATTTTCAAGTTATAATAATTACATAATAAAAATTATGAAAATAAAACGAATAAAGTTATGTTAAATATTCAAATGCCATTTACTATTAAAATAATTTTTATGATAATAGTTCATCATTTTAGCCTAGTCTATATGATTAAATTTCAAATTTTAAATGTCGGATACTAGATTTTTTGTGTATTATAATAATGAATAGATTCCATTTTCGGGAACTGAATTAAAATTTCCCTAAAGTTAATGTGGTATATATTTTTTTGGGGGTTGCGGTAAATTAAATTAGGAATCAATAAATATCTAACACTACTAAATACTATTTTACGTTAAGTACTAATTTGCTAAATACAATTTTAATAACTTAATAATAATTGTAATTATAATAGTTCTATTCTTTTAGCTTCGATGCGAAGCTGAGAATGTATTGGTTTTACTAAGATGTGTTTTGTTTTGTGTCTGTTACCACTTTTTCTCAGCCCTCACCGAACGGATTTCTTTTAATGATACGTCAAAAGATCACAAATCGTATCTAGTCGAAGACATTGCCCTCAAAAATTTAAAAAAAATCCCTCGTTCCCCGTAAATGGGAGAAACCTCCAAAAAAATTACAAATTTAAAAAATTGATAATTTTCGAAATTTTTTCCATTTTTATTACTAAAAACTACCGTAACTTTTTCAAAAATGAACATTTCAATATAATTTTTTTTTTTATAGATGCTTGATGTCTTTACTTATTATTTGGTATATTTTTTTTGTAAATCTGACCCTTTATCTGCCCACAGGGGAGGATTTAAAATGACACCTTTTTTACAAAAAATTAACTTTTTCAACTTAACTTTTGAAAATGTTCCGGAAGGTCTGACACTTTTATATATATCTTAAATTAAAGCTAATGTAATATACTTTAATTTGAAAAAGAAAATTTGACCTCTGGACTTGTCTTCACGGCAAAAATGGCTACCGAATGCTATTTTCGTGTGAAAATTTTCAATTTTGTATTTTAAATTTTTAACATTAAAATGCTATAACTTTTTGAAAAATGTATGGATCAATACAATTTTTTCATGAGAAGTAGTATTTATATACATCTTTCATTCGACATACTTTTTTTTTTAAATCGGACTATTTCCCTATATACAAGGGGGGTTTAAAACTTAAAAATGCATGTAGAAAGTAGAACTTTTTCAACTTAACTTTTGAAAGTGTTCCGGAAAGTCTGACACTTTTATATATATCTTAAATTAAAGTTAATGTAATATACTTTATTATGGTAAAAAAAAATTTCGTACTTTATTTTGTCTTCAGGGTGAAATTGGCTAACAAATGCTATTTTCGTGCGAAAATTTTCAATTTTGTATTTTATATTTTTAACTTTATAATGCTATAACTTATTGAAAAGCGTATGGATCAACACAATTTTTGTATGAAAAATAATATTTATATCCCTTTTTCATTCGACATACTCTATCTTAATCAGGATATTAATAAGGAACTAGCAGTTTATGAAGCTTTTGGAATAATCCACCAATTTTTGAAAATTAAACACTATCTAAAGATTTGCATCGAAGCGTTTTTTTTTTATAGTGATTTTAATCACTGTCAGATATCATTATACTTGATCCAAATATGTCACGTCACCACTGTGCCGCGACCCCCCTGTGCTGGGTTTTTTTTTAATTACAAAATTTAATGGAAATAAAAAGAAAACAAAGTGTATTTATTTTATATGCTTATTATTAACATTAATGTAAAATAAAAATAATAATTTTACTAATTACATATAAGGTATAAGATTAAGTTTAGAGAACTCGCATGTAGTCCCTACTCTAGGTATTTATTACCAAACTAGTTGACCCGAGATGAGATTTTTTCTGATACTATTATCGTTATTGTTGTAAAAAAAATGCTAATTAATCACAATAATTTTCATATTAATAAATAAAGATCAATTCATTTTTTTACCGTTTTATCTTTTTTAGGTACTTTCGTACCCCGAAAGAAAAAATTATTTTAAACTATAAGTAGTAACTCACCCCACCCAACAAAAATTATTATTTTATTTGGGGTTAATATGTATCTATGTTTAAGCTTCTAGAAGATTTGATTTTCAAAAAATTGTATTATAATAATAATAATTAACGTATTAAAATTACCATGTATACAATATTAAAATTATGATATCATCATATCTGTGAAAAAAACTAAATGTATGTCTTGGAGAGTGTTTTTTGATTTTTCATAAAAAAATAATACCATGTTTTTACCAATTAAATAAATATAATATATAATCTCTTCATTTATTTTTTTCAACAATTATTTGAATTTAATGATTCGATAAAATTTAAATTAACATAGGGAAATATATGTATTTCACTCTTGTTGTGACTAAAGAATAAGTATAATATAGAATACTGTACTTTAGTAAAATACATATCCAAGATAAATAAATAAATTAAATTATATGCTAGTAACTAAAGAAAACTTTTAGCGCTTACATATAGTTGGCAAACAAATTTAATAATTCCAACATAAATACTAGCTGATATCGTCACGGCATTTTATATAGGCAAATTAGCTACATGTGTGTACACATTGCTCACAATTTTGTTCATAATAATGTTTTTTAACATAAATGGTTTTGCAAATTCGTAGTACCTTTTCAATGACTTTATTATTTAATTTTTAACACGTGTGATAAAACGATCGATCATCATGAGTGTCAAAAAATTTTTTATAATTTGATGAAACTTTAAGAGTTTAAGTTGTTTGTAGGAGATGACTGCATCCTTATTCATTAATTGCTTTGAAAGCTAAACCAAAATAAATTTTAAAATTAAACTGTAAAAATAATAGACGATTAAACCGTGTTCCCATTTCATAGCCATATGGAAAATTTGAAATTACACCTTTGCTGCAGCATAGGTTCAATTAATCCACTTCTACAACCCCTTACATTGATTTCATTGACACCTGTTTTTATATAAAAAATATATACGTTTCAAGACATTTATAAAGTTTATTTATGTACATCAATGGTAACAAATTATTCGTGTTTGTCAATGATATCAAGCATCCAAAAAAAAAAGTTATGTTGATTTGTTGACTTATGAAAAAATTATGGCAATTTAAGTAAAAAAAATTTCGAAAATTAGCAATTTTAAATTTCTAATTTTTTTGGAGGTTTCCCTCATTTACGGGGAACGAGGAAAATTTTTTCAATTTTTGAGGGTAATGTCTTCGGCTGGATTCGATTTGTGATCTTTTGATGTATCTTTAAAGAAATCGGTTCGGTGAGAGCTGAGAAAAAGTGGTAACAGACACAAAAAAAACACATTATAGTAAAACCAATATCTTCTCAGCTTCGCATCGAAGCTAAAATACATATTGTTGTATAGTTTTTCAAATAAATTTACAATATCAAGGGAGACCGTCTATGTTTTGTAATTTTATATTTTTTTTTTATACTAACATTAAGAAAATAGATTATTTATAAGATTTTTTTTATGCATTACTTTTAAGATAGATTATTGTAAATGTTGTATTAAATATATATTAAAAATAATTTTTTTTTTTAATAACAAGATTATTCTTTTGTATATAATATAAGTTATCATTAGATTATATTTATAATATTTTTAATATTATATTAAATTTCTGTATATAAATTATATATTATTTTAGTTTAACAAATGTGTAGTTTTAATTTAATACTAATATTTAGAGAATAAATAATTAATATATTTTTAGAAATTTAATCTTTTTAATAATGCATTTTCCTATCAATATTATATAAGTTTAAATATTACATAATATACTTAAGAT
Organism: Daktulosphaira vitifoliae; assembly: GCF_025091365.1. Taxonomy (NCBI): domain Eukaryota; kingdom Metazoa; phylum Arthropoda; class Insecta; order Hemiptera; family Phylloxeridae; genus Daktulosphaira; species Daktulosphaira vitifoliae. The sequence continues at coordinate 13,538 of NW_026099810.1, read as the reverse complement.
TAAAATAAATTTTATAGTAATTTTTTTCATATTTAGAGAACAATTCCTTATTTCTAAATGTAACATATTATGTATCGCAGATAGCTTTCCATGTGTATCTTCTTTTTTTACAGTTATATAAATTTGTATTTGTTTTGATTAATATATGTTTTGTACCTTATGTGATCATCACCTTCAGTGTAAAATTTCCAACCATCTTATATTCTTTTGCTTCACCTACATTGATATTTAAATCTCTGAGCTTTATATAATTTTCCTCACCGCTTCATGTGTTTATTAAATTGCTGGGCTCTTCATACATTTTTCCTACTTCTCCATCCTCCTCAATTGTAGTAAGCATATATCAATGTATAACCACTGTGTCCTTTGGCTAATTATATGTCTTTGCTTAGATTCCCGTGGGTTTTTAAATTAAATTTCTAAAATTAAATTAGATTTTACATTACTTTATGAATGATGTAGTCTTTAATTTAATACTAACACTTGAAGGATAAATTATTAATAAGATTTACTTTTTATGCATTACTTTTAAGATTGATTAATTTAAATGTTGTATTAAGTACTTTAAATATATATTAAAAAACAATTTTTTCTTACTAACACAATTATTCATAAGTATATACCATAAGTTATCATAAGTTTAGTTGTGTATCTAATACTGGGAAGTTTATTCTTACCAATCTGTTCATCAATAACTCACAAGGAGCTACACCAATATGTGGTATTGTTGTACATCGATACTCTAGTAATAAATCATTTGATTCCTTTCTTTCACCTATGGATTTTTTTAACAACTGTTTAGCTGTTTGAACTGCTCTCTCTAATAAACCATTCGACTGAGGATAGTTAGGACTAGATGTTCTAAGTTCAATGTTATATTCTTTACAAAATTTTCTGAATTCATGTGAACCAAATGGTACGTTATCCGATACTATTATTTTGGGACACTCATGTACACTCATAATAGTCTTAAATTGACTAACCATTTCATTAGCAGTTTTTCTTAGTATTCTATTGATTTCTAATCACTTTAAATAATGATCTGCTATTACTAAATAGTCACTACCACCAAATGTTAGTATGTCACAGCTTACTATTTCAAACGGTAATGTTGGGGTTTCATGTGAAATCAGTGGTTCCTTAATATTAGCATTCCTAAATTTTACACACACATTACATTTGTTAACAAACTGTCTAATCTCATTTTCCATACTAATCTAATAAACTTATTGTTTGGCTCTTAGTATCGTTTTTACAACTCCATTATGTCCTTCATGAATTAATTTTAAAACATTATTTCTCAGACTTTTAGGTACAACTATTCTGTTATCATAATAAATTATCCCACTTTCTACAACAATTTTATCTTTTAATTTCCAAAAATGTCTTATACTTTCATGCAAATTTTTTTTATTAGTAGGCCACCCTTTATTATATATTTTAATCACTTCTTTTAATTAAATATCACTTTTTGTCTCTAAACTTATTATTTCAACATTAATGTTTTTATAATCTATTGCATGAATAACTCCTTCTATCTCTTCCTCTGAGTCTACATCATTCAAATAGTCTCTAGACAGCAAATCTGCAATGAACATAAGTTTGCCAGGTTAATAATTAACCTTAAGATCATAGATCATAAGTTTCATTTTCATTTTTTGTAATCTTACAGAAACAATTTTATCCAAACTTTTCTTAAAAATTGTCACCAATGGTGAATGATCTATTTGTACAAATATTTTGTGTCCATATATATAATTATGGAATTTCTTACATGCGAACACTATACTTAACATTTCCTTCTCAATTTGTGCATATCTCTGCGCAGTTTCATTTAAGCTTCTTGATGAAAATGCTATAGGCCTATTCTCTTGAAGTAAGCAACAACCTAAACTAGTTTGTGAACTATCAAATTGTACTGTAATTTCTTTACTTTGGTCGAAATTAACCAATACCTGTGGACTAGAAATAAATTTTTTTTAACTCATTCACAACATCATCATGAGTATTAGTCCAACACCAACTAATGTTTTTTCTTAACAAATCTCTAAATGGTGTTATAATTGTGGACACATTAGGTATAAAATCTCTCAAGTAATTAAATGCTCCTAACAGTCTTTGTAACTCTATTTTATTTTTAGGTGCTTTTACTCTAACAGTGCTCTTACTCGGTCATCATGTAGGGATTAAAAATTGATCTCTTACTATAACTTTATTCAGCTCAGTTGGGTCAAAACAAATTCTTAATGATTTATCTTTTTTTTCAACTATAACTATGTTACTAGAACATCCCTGTTCTAATTATGTTTAATAATGTTTAATTATGTTTTTATTATTTACGGTACACTTTAAATCAACATAGCCCAAATTTTTTATTTTAAAACCACCATAAGCATTAATTTTTAAATTAAGTTTCTTAATATTTTTTTCACATTTTATTTTTTTATAAATGCTTACCGGTATAATATCAATGTTTGACCCTGTTGTATTTTATATAAAATATACACGAATTTATTATATTATTATTTCTTAATTTATTAATTATACACACACAATGAATACTACATTTTTTATATGTTACATAGAGGTTAACTCACAGAGATATATACAGTGTTACCCACCTTACAACATGTTCCCCTTAGCTTTTTATTACAATTTTAATATTTAAAAATTTACAATTTAACTTTGACAATTCACCAATTTTAACAATTTACAGTTTAGCACAATTTGCACTAACAGCATATAATTAATTATACAAATAACATTAACATAAGTATTTTAAAGATTACAAGTTTAATTTATTAGGTTTCCTAATTATTCTTCCTTTCTTTGTTGTTTGTACAGAAGGAACATTTGTACTACTACTACATGACATAATATTATCCTTCTCCCTTAGCACCTCACCACCAATTCCAATGACAATATCATCATTATCCACTGGACAACCATCCCTCTCCAAGCTGTTATTTAATCTCAAATGTTTGGAATTTCTCCTTAACATTCCTTTTTCCCCTTTCACCAAATACGATCTCGGATATTTAACCTTTGATACCACAACTCCTGGACTCCACATCTTATTCTCTCTAATTAATACCTTATCCTTAATATTGAACTCTTTTCTTGCTTTTGCTGTTTTATCAAAATATTCTTTATATTTATTTTTATAATCTACAACTTTTTCTTCTATTTCTTCAGGTACTTTTGGTTTTAATTTTTTATCTAATATTGGAAATTTTGTTCTTACTAGTCTGTTCATTAATAATTCACACGGGGCCGCTCCTAAATGTGGTATGGTTGTGCACCGATATTCAAGTAGTAAATCACTCAATTCCCTACTTTCACAGATAGATTTTCTTAATAACTGTTTCGCTGTCTGTACTGCCCTTTCCGAGGACCCATTGGACTGTGGATAATTGGGACTAGATGTTCTTAATTCAATATTATTGTTCTCACAAAATGTTCTAAAATCATAGGATCCAAACGGTACATTGTCTGTTACAATAATTTTTGGACACCCATGTACACTCATTACTTGTTTAAATTGCTTTATCATTTCTTTGGCAGTTTTACTTAAAATTTTATTGATCTCAAGCCACTTTGAATAGTGATCCATTATCACTAGATAGTCATGACCACCGTATGTGAATATATCACTACTTACTATTTGAAAAGGCAATGATGGAGTCTCATGTGCTATAAGTGGTTCTTTACTATTATTATTTCTAAATTTTGCACATACATTACACTTTATAACAAATTGTTTTATGTCATTATCCATATTGTTCCAATACACTAGTTGTTTTGCTCTCAATATTGTTTTTGTCACCCCATTATGTCCTTCATGCAGAAGTCTTAGTACTTTGGCTTTTAATGACTTTGGTACAACTATTCTGTCCACATAATATACTATACCATGTTCTACACTTATATTATTTTTTAAATTCCAGTACTGTTTTATAATTTCAGACACATGTTTTTTTTCTTTAGGCCAACCTCTATTATACACCTTAATTATCTCCTTTAATTCAACATCATTTTCTGTAGCTCTCGCTATTTCTTTAAAATTTGTATTTCTATACTCAATCGCATGTACTACTCCTTCTATTTCCTTTTCACTTTCCTCCTTATTCTCAATATAATTTCTTGACAACAGATCTGCTATAAACATTAATTTTCCTGGCAAGTATTCTACACACAAGTCATATATTATTAATTTCAATTTCATTTTCTGTAGTCTCACAGAGATAACTTTATCAATACTTTTTTGAAATATTTGTACTAGTGGGGAATGATCTGTCATTATTCTAGTTCTAGTTCCATAGACATAATTATGAAATTTTTTACATGCATAAACTATACTCAACATCTCTTTTTCAATTTGAGGATATCTTTCTTCTGCTTCATTCAGACTCCTAGATGAAAATGCAATTGGCCTATTGTCCTGTAGTAGGCAGCAACCCATTCCAGTCTGTGAACTATCACACTGTATAACTAGTTCTTTTTCTGGATCAAAATTTACTAATACTTGAGGGCTTGCAATTATTTGCTTTAATTTATTTATTACCTCAGTATGTGCCTCTGTCCAACACCAGCATACATTCTTTTTTAATAATTCCCTTAGAGGTGTTATTAACGTAGACATGTTAGGTATAAATTGTCTTAAGTAATTGAAAGCTCCTAACAATCGTTGTAATTCTCCTTTGTTATTTGGTGGTTTTAACGCTATTAATGCCTTTACCCTTTCTTCATCTGGTTTCATTCCATCTCTATTAAACTTCATTCCTATATATTTAATTTCACTTCTTTTATATTTTATTTTGTCACTATTAAATTTTATGTTTAGTTGCTTTGCTCTCTCTAGTACTAATTTTATGGTCTCATCATGTGTCTTTTCATCCTCAGTTGCTACAAGTAGATCATCAAAGTACACAAACACATTTTTTATCCCTCCAAAACACTCTAAAGTCTTCTTTTGGAATACTTCAGGAGCACATGATAGTCCAAATGGTAACCTAGTAAATCTATAGTACCCAAATGGAGTACTAAACGTGCAAAGATAACTGGACTCTTCATCTAGTTTTATTTGCCAAAACCCAGCTTTGAGATCAAAAGAACTAAACCACTTCTTATTATTAAGGCTCATTCTCAATTCCTCCAGTGTTGGTATCAAAAAATGATCCCTCACAATAACCTTATTTAATTCTACTGGGTCAAGACAAATTCTCAGTTTTTTGTTTTGTTTTTCTACAATTACCACATTACTTGACCATCCTCTAGGTCTTTCCACTTCTACAATGACTCCTGACTCACACATTTCTAATAGAGTTTTTCTTAATTCACCTTTAATAGATTCGGCCACTCTCCTAGGTGGATTTAACTTACTTTGACTGTTTTCATTAATTATTATTTTATATTCACCCGGGAAACAGCCTAATCCTTCAAAAACATCCTCATATCCACTAATTATTTGTTTTACACCATCATCACTTTCAATATTATTTATCTCTCTATTACTTACTAAATTCAATTTTACACAAGTGTCTAATCCTAGTATAGGAATACATTTATTTTGACATTTATCATTAACAATAATGAACTTGAGCTTAATGAATTTATCAATAATAAAACAATTTAATGTAACAGCTCCAACAAATTTGATAACATATCCTCCATATGCCTGTATTTTATAATTAATTTTTTCAATAATCTCATTTTTTTTTAATCCATTGAAAATAGTAAGAGGTATAATATTAATATCAGAACCTGTATCTAATTTAAACACAACATTACAATTATTAATTTTAATATTTTGAAACCACCCTTTCTTATTATTATTATTATCAGTTTTATATTGTTCACTTATATTTGAAACTACTAATGAATAAATATCAAATAAATTAGGCTCAGATTCATTATAAACATTAATATTATCACAAATTTCATTTCTATTTGTTACTTGATGCTGATTCTTTACTCGACATCCAATTTTGAAGTGATTCATTTTTCCACAATTAACACATTTTTTTCCATACGCCGGACAGCTCTTTGCTCCATGCCTGAACCCACATTTCTTACAGTTATATTGGTCTTCATTTGTTTGCTTCCAGTTCCTTGCATTATCTGATTTTTCTATGGTTATTTTCTGCACATTACTTTCTTCACCGACATCGTTACAATTTGTTAACAACTGTTGCTGATATCTAGCAATTTCTGCAGATTTACAGTGATCAATGGTTTTGTCTAAACTTAGATCTGGTGCTCTTAATAGTCTTTCCTGCAGACTTTTATCTCTAACACCTAAGACTATTCTTATTCTCACCATGTTTTCCTCTAGAGGTCCAAAATCACACCTTTTAGCCAGGTTGCGAATATCTCTAAGAAATTTGTCAAACAATTCTCCCTCTTCTTGAGAGCGTCGAAAGAAGTTAAATTGCTCAATTATTATATTAGTTTTAGGCTCATAATAATTTTTAATTGCTTCAAATATCTTTCCTATTGAACCAGGATTATTTACACTTGTAATGTTAATAGATTCTAAAAATTCAAATGCTTCATCGCCAATGACACTAAGCAATATGGCAATTTTCAATTTTTCAGATTTTTCTTCAAGATCATTAGCTAACAAGTACAATTCAAATTTGGTTTTGAATATTTTTAAATACTTAACCACCATTGACGGGTCACTAATATCCAGTGGCGGTGGAGCCGGAACCACTCCTCCATTCGACTGCGCCATGTTGTATTTTATATAAAATATACACGAATTTATTATATTATTATTTCTTAATTTATTAATTATACACACACAATGAATACTACATTTTTTATATGTTACATAGAGGTTAACTCACAGAGATATATACAGTGTTACCCACCTTACAACAGACCCAGTATCTAGTTTAAACTTAATTGTGTAACTATCATTTATTTTAATATTTTCAACCCATTCATATTTTATTAAATTATTATTATTAATTTCTAAAAGTTTAAAATCAGGTTCATTACTATTGCTTACCCTATCTTCTTGAATATTATTCACTCGTTTGAAACTATTCTTCTGCATTAGACAACCAACTGCAAAATGATTCAATTTACCACAATTCACACAACTTTTCCCAAAAGCATAGCACTTGCGAGGGCCGTGTCGTTTCCACATTTTCTACAATTATATTCTGCATCTTCATTTATTGACTTTTGATTATTATAATTATTGACTTTTTTTATATAAGTGTTACTGAGAATTTCAGTAACATTAATATCCGCTTCATTTTTATTATTGAGTATTGCTAGATGATGTTTAGCCAATTCCGCCGACTTGCAATGCTCTACTATTTTGTCCACTGTTAAGTCAGGAGCTCTTAATAACCTTACTTGTAATCCTTTATCACGTACTCCCAAGACAACACGTATTTTAACCATACTGTATTCTAGGTCTCCAAGTTTACATCTTTTTGCAATAGTCTTAATGTCTCTTAAAAATTTATCAAAGGATTCAAAATCTTCTTGTTCTCTTTAAAAAAATGAAAACTGCTCAATAATCACATTAAATTTAGGATCATAGTAATTCAATATGACTTTAAATATATTTTCACAAGTTGCACTATGACCTGTAGAATTTAGTGATTCTAGTAGCTCATATGCTTCATCACCAATATCACTTAATAAANAAAAAACGGTAGCACAGTGGGGTCGAGGCACAGTGTGGACGAGGCATAGATGGGACAAGTATAGATGATATCTGACAGTGATTAAAATCACTATCATAAGAAACGCTTCGATGCAAATCTGTAGATAGTGTTTCATTTAGAGAAATTGGTGGATTATTCCAAATGCAACATCAACTCTTATTTCTTTAATTATGTCCTGATTAGTAGTTCTTTGATTTTAAAATATAATATATGAATAAATACTAATTATAGTTTTTAAATTCAGTATGAAATTGTGAGGCTAGTTATGATGTATGGTTCATAGTGTTGGGCGGTTGATAAGAAAGTAGAGAAATGTTAAGATATGTAATGGCTGAAACAAGACAATGTTGTCAACCACACAACAAAAGTATATATAATTTATTAATTATTAAATTTCTAAAATTAAATTAGATATTACATTACTTTATGAATGATGTAGTCTTTAATTTAATATTAATACTATGAAAATAGAATATTTATAAGATTTACTTTTTAAGTATTCCTAATAAGATAGATTAATTTAAATGTCGTATTAATTACTTTAAATATATATTTAAAAACAATTTTTTCTTACTTACACAATTATTCATAAGTTTATAACATAAGTTATCGCAAGATTATATTTATTTACATATAATTTATTCTAGTCGAAGACATTACCCTTAAAAATTGAAAAAAATTCCCTCGTTCCCCGTAAAAGGGGGAAACCTCCAAAAAAATTANATAGTTCCCATTACTTTGAGATCCAATAATCTCATTATCTCCTCGTAAAGCCAACCTACGCTTGCATAAAAACTTGATAACACTTACAAGTCTAGTCAAAACCTTTTTCCAATAAAATTTTTCTTCACCCATTTGTTTTTGAAGTTCAGCATCAATACGACCTAGAATAACTGAACGATCTTTAAACGCTATAAATGCATTGAGATGATTCTTTGAAGTCTCATGCTCGAGAAGTTGTTCGTTAGAATTTTTCCAGTTGAAAAATCCTTCTGTGTTAAACTGTGTACGCAATGTAGTTGATGACATAATTTACATATTGAACAGAAAAGGTGGCTTTGGAAGGGGAAAAGCATAACCATGATCGTTTAATTAAGTCACCATTTTTACATTTTCGCTTAAACATTCCAGTGTTACACTTACGAGTCCATTTACCAGTACTATTTTTTTGCACCAAAGATTTTTTTTTAATTAGCTCTTCATTGCAATTTTGTAAATGTATAATATCTTTGTTAATCCAATAATCTACATATGTTGACATATTTTCAGGCCATAATCCAATATCAGTCATCATTTCAATTGGAGAATTTTGAGTTGTCTCTGTTTCAGAAGTATCTTGAATTTGAAGAGAATAGGGTATTTGATTAAATTTAACAAGATGCGAAACACTGTCCACATAATTTGAATTTTCTTCATTAAGCATGACAGAAACATTTTCACAAATTTGAGAATCTGTTGTAAATATTTCGACATTCAAAGATTCTATTTTTTCAGCACTAGTATCATTAATGTTTGTTGATTTTTCAATACTAGTATCATTCATGAATGTCGGATTAATAATTGTCTCAGAAGTATCAGAAGCTTTATTTTCGCTTTGTAATAAGTCTGACTTAAAAAACTAGGTATGCATTTTGTTTTTTTAATTTCATTTTCAATTTTTTCTTCTTTTTGCTTTTTTAATTTTCGGTTAGCAGCGCCACTTGCCTGAACTCTTTTCATAGTTTGAAATTCGAATTCCCTATAGTCAATATTTGATTATAAATTCGAAACCAAAAAAAAAAAATTTAAATCAATATTAAAAATCAGAATTATGATGAAATAAAATTAAAATTGATTTTGAAAATATTCATTGTTGTTTTGTACGAGGCAGCTAGACCGTAGGACAGCTAGTTGTGCACCGCACTAGAATACCGTTTTACCTTAAACCTGTTTAAATCGTTATTATAGATGCGGGAGTGGATCACCTAGGAGATGACGGCTAATGGTATATCCAATAAGTAACGAGAGTAGACAATATTTAAATCACAAATGAACATATACAGAGTGATTTTTTTATCATAACCCACTCAATTACTTACAGAATAAATATATTTAAACATTTTTTTTTTTGTTATCTTTAGTTACACATTATTCTTGAATTCTTAAATATGTAATACTTTTTAAGTTCATCCCTTATGCCTTGTAAGGGGGTCAATGTGTGCTGTATGCCCCAATGTCATAATGTTATCATATGACGTATATCGGTATTAATTTTGCAGCCAAAATTATATAAATACAAAACAATATTTATTTTTTAAAGTTGATTTTTTCATAAGACGAGGGTTAAAAAGTTTAAAATTTTTTTATAGTATTCGGTATCCGGTTGCCCCCAAACATCTGCTGCCCGGGGCAAGTGCCCTTAAAACCCTCCGTTAAATCCGGCCCTGAATCTGTGGTAGAAGTAACATAGATAATGCTATTGTTAACAATCTTTGGCTTGTGCGATATATTGACTATAATAAAATCATTACACTATTTTAACGAATTCTATATTTAGCTATGGAATACTTATCAGCTCGTTATCAATGTTGATTTGCACCATCACTACACGGAGAAATATATCTGTCATTTAGAAGATCTGTTGTTTTTTTACTTTTATATTAATTTGTTAATAAAATAATGAATTCAAAATTATTTTTTATTTTTGAACTAAAAAATCCTGAAACAGAGGTGACTTTTAATCAAATAATTTAAAGTCATATTACATAAATTATTCTATTGTTGGACTTATTACGTATAGTCTTTTCACTTTTTATATTTTAAAATTTTCTTTCAGACGTCCAGTTTGAATATTGCTAATAGTAACATAACAAATAAATTGGTTATCGTCACTAAAGATAAATAAAATTAACCTACATATGAAATTCTATAAACAACTCGAAATTTGATTTACAGTCTGGTCCAAAAAGATCCATATTAGAGGTATATCATGTATAAAACTGACAACATAATATTTACATTGTATTATAAATATATATTTTAATTGCTATTAAGCTTATTTTAGGAACGGTGTACTTATACGAATCTTCGGCATTGGTTATTCGTCAACCTTCCGGCAGTTGTCAGTAGTTGTTACACGAATCTAAGGGATATAAATATTTGGATTTTGTTAGTTACATATGTATCTCTATAAGCCTGTTATGAAATAATTTTTAGGTCCATTGTTTATATACTATACAGGGGTGTCAAATTTATTTGTTTAAACGGCAGCATACATATTAAACTAGTTTATAATATAGAATATTATCTAATTAAGAAAATAACTCTCGACTATAACTTTTGGATCAATTCTTTGAAAGTTATTAGAATTTTAAAATATAGTACTGATGGTAAAGCCCAGATACTGCTATTTTTATCATTAGTCATTCTTTGGTCACACTTCTGCCACCTAAGTACAAAAATTAGAATATCTTCCAAAGCACAGGTCTAAAAGTTCTTGTTTTAAATTACAAATACCATTTCCATTAACATAACCATGGCTTCATTTTATGAGGTTGAATATTTTTGTGTATGATATAATTATTGTTCAAAAATTAACATTTATTATTTGTTTTTTATATTTATTAGTTATGTGGGTTTAGAGTTATTGCAAATGGAAAACTAACAAAACTGGATGATCATGCTATTATTATATTACAGAAACTCATTTAACTCTTATTCCAAAATAGACAAGACATTATAACGTAACTGTCAAAAAAACTGACACTATTCATACCCAGCTAATAAGTCAATCTAAACTAGAATTTGCCGCAAATAGGTAATGTATGAAAAGTCTAATTGATATGACAATTTTTTAGTATTCAAAGACTGACTTGACACAATGAAAACAGATCATCATTAAATCATGGTAGGGAACTAATTTAAATGATCTAATCAAGTAATGAAAACTGAAGATAAAATTATTAATTTCTTATTAAATAATTTTTCTTAGGGAATTTCAACAAAACCTGTGTTTTATTTTCTAAGCATATACCCATATTTTCTGAAATATTTAACAAAGAAACAAAATACACTAGTCACCATATTCAAAATGAAATAATTGAAATATGTGCAAATAGCGAAAAAGAGTAAATAGTATAATATGTGATGAAGCAAGGTAATAAATTCAAAAATCATTATTGATAAAAAAATGTATAATTAATAAACACTAATATTACTATTACATTTTTGCTTTAGTTTTAGATTTTATAAAGAAGAACAAGTGTTTAATATTATTTTGAAACTTATAAATTAAATACTAAAGCTCAAATAATTTCACAATCCTATAATGGTTGGAATTTCTGTGGAAATATCATGTCTGAAAATTTAATGGAGTCAATCAAGAATAAGAATTGGTATGTTTTATAGAATAAATCTTTTGGTTGCAGATAGGTGCAAAATGTTTAAAGTAAAAACCAATATTAATAAAATATGTTTGTTTTATTAAAATAATAAAATTTTATTTTGTAATAATTAAAATTTTTTAAAAAACCTTAAGTTTTTTAACTTGATTAAATGTATTTACGTTTCATTTTTCCCATCCTCAAAGAATTGTCAATTAGTTGAATTGCATAAAAACTTAGACATAAAAACAAAAACTATGGGCGCATTAGTAATAATAGATGGAATTGTAGATTTAAAAACTGTGAAGCCATTAAACAATGTTTCTAGAGTATTCTTATTGTACTTAAAAGAGAAATAGAAAATTAAACTGATAAAGTTGTCAATAAAGCTAAAGATATAATTTATAAATCACTATTGTTTTTTATCCAATTGATGTAGATTTCATTGATAGTTGTTTTGTTAATAATACTCTCAACAATTACAAAAGGAGACATTTATTATAGTTTAGTTCATCATGCACAAAATCTTGTGTATGATCTTGGCTGTGCTTAATGCAGAAACTGACAATCAATGTTCCACTGTTTCTAGATAATAAAATGTAAAACTAAAATAATAACTATTCCCTATTGATACATTTATTATTTGTTTTATTATTTATTATTCACAATATTATTTAAATTGATTTTTGCGAACTGGGATGATACTCAAATAATATATTTTCAACAATAATAAATAGTTTTTTTTTTAATTATTTTCTACTTATTTAAAATAAAAGACTGTCATGAATTTTTAATTTATTTGTTCTCTCAGCATAATGAATAGATATAAAAATACCTTTATATCTTTGAAATTTTATACTAGGAAAGATTAGTGTAATAAAAGTTGGTTGTGAGTAAAATTAGTTACTGGGAATCGTTTCTGTGGTATCAAAAACATATTTTCAACAAAATTCAATAGTTAATATTTTGTATTTTTATAAATATTTTCTTCAGTTTTAAAAATAAATATTGTAAATTTTATTTTATTAATTTTTTTTCTGACACATAATATTTAAAATGTAATGTTTCACATTAACACCAAGTTCTACAAGTTCAGTCAAAGATGGTTCTTGGCTAAACTAATATTGAATGGGATGGGTACTATCTTTGGTTTGCAACAAAAATCAAACACCACCAATGAGAAAATCACAAAAATAATTTTGTTGGCATCCTTGGGATTAAACTCAGGATCCTGTGCGCCGAAACATACGTTTCTATCCATTATGCTAGACTGACCCATTTAAAGAGTACAGGTTAGTGAATATTCAATATTATAATTGTTTTTAATTTTTATAATTTTAAAAAACAAAATAGTGAAATTGATTTATAATTAAATATATTTATGTCTTTTATTCTAAAGCTGATAAGTAGTTATTCTTTATTTTTTAAATAATTTTTGTACAGAGAATCTGTATATTTAGTGTATAGAATTTTTTTTACCATACATGGT
>NW_026099809.1:0-18768 GCF_025091365.1 Daktulosphaira vitifoliae | reverse complement strand
TTTGTTCAAAGACGATGGTGATGGTGACGATGCGTCAAAACGAGCATTGGCTGGAGAGAATGCCCGTGCGGTCATCGGAGTTATACGTGGTGGTGAGTGTCCACCGACATTATCGCTACCCTACACTCCGTACCGACAGAACGTGTCAATCCGTTCGTTTGAGCACGAGGTACGGACTTTACGTACAACCAAGTTGGCCCACGGGCATTATGCTATACCACCACCGGAAGACCTATAGTTTTTAAGTTCTTATCATTGTAAAAAAAAATATCGTCAATAATTGAAAATTTTTTTTGTAAATATACATGTATATAAGTAGTTTTAAAACATTTTTTTAATGTAACATAATGTAGTAAGAAATTGTATTTTTTCTAAAAAATATATGTATATGCGTGTACATATTTGTAAATATATATATATATATATTTACAGATATATACTACAACGTTTTTTTCTCTTCTGTACGGTACAATAGTTGTACGTGTAAGATGCCATAGTATTTAAACTATAGATACGTAATGAGATGTCACATTTTGATGGTAAAGTATTATCCACCAAAACTCTAAGAATACCCTACTGTATTTTACATGTATCATACAGCTAGGTTTTTGACCATGTTTTAACCTTTCTGAAGAAGAAAAATGATTTGAGTTTTATAGAAACATAGTTTTTTTCATATGATAGAAATAAAATCCTAGATAATAATCATTATTTTAAACATTATTCTTTAAACATATTTATAGTCTTTGTACCCATTATAATTTTAATTACAAGTTACGTTGAAAACGAGATTTTCACAATGTCTCAGTATATAATAATAATAGCACATGTCAATGCAACATACGTTTATTTTAAACAATTTTTTTTTTTTTTTTTTTAAATTATATACATGTTTTAGATACTTGTCGTTTTACGACGGATAGCTATTACTAACAACTACTGTTGGTATTTCTTGGTTATTTGTATTTGATGGTATGATTGGTTCCAACTGTATATCATCGGCCAGCGACCCAAAAAATGTCGAGCATACGTTTTCTCCGTTAGAAGACTGAAAAAAAATTATTTATATTTATTAATTACGTTCTACTCAGTTAGAAAAAAAAAAAATGTAATTCACCATTTCTTTAGTATATTTTTCCAGCATCGTCCACCGTTGTTCCAACTGCTGGCTCGCAAATTGTTTTATTTGGCTTATGTAGCTCAGATCGCTATTGGGTAAACTATTTCTAATCGTATAATCCGAAACCGCATTGATCAACATACATTTGTTTTCCACATTTACTTCATACTGAGATTTCATATATTGAGCCATCTGTTCCAACTGTTGTAGAACCAATGGTTGAATTACAGTCATCTTTTGATTGATAGTCTCAAAGATACAACATTCCAAAGCGCTGAGTTTTAAAATGTCTGATTGGGTGAGTAACACTCGGCATTCATCTTGTGCTTGTGATTCAAAGACTAGCGAAGACTCTCCTTGAAACGTAGTCTTTGAGAGTGTGACGTATTCATCCTTGAGTAAAATAATCTTTTGTCTTGATACAGGGTCGAAAATTAGCGACAGAATATTACCCATCAACGTATAAATCCGTTGTAGGAAATCTATCGTTATAAGTATGTAACGGGTTGACGATAGTAAACGAATAGTTACGTTAAATCGATCTTTTGGATCCAATCCTATCTGAACGAATTTACGAGGATTGAAATTCAAAACGTAATCAGTGCAATCGATTAATTCACTGTGAGGTTGGGGTTTAGCAAATGTTTGTTTGTTATAGAATTTGGCAATTGTAGCGAGAGAACCAGCCATTCTTAAAGTATACAAATATCGACTTAACACATTACCAACAAGTTAAAGTAACGTCTGTTTATATAGAAAATCTTATAACGATTAGAGCGCTATGCTTACACCACGGTGAAGTTATTAACTAATTTAAACCCAATAGTAATTAATAGTCAAATTTTCGTCGTTAGATATGATACAAACAGTTGTAAACACAAGCAGACGGGGTTCAAACAGGATGAACAGGGATTTGAACGCGTTCAGACAGGTTTTAACATGTTCAGACTTGTTGTATCGAGATTATACGATTCCAGGACATGCTGTTCGGTAAACCGACACAGTGTCCCTACTACTTTTATAAACAGCCTACTACATGCCATACATAGTACAACCTGCTAAAAATACCATAGCGTATAGTAAATTTGCTATTTAATGTGTAAAACTCTTCTTTGCACTGCTTAGTACTATAGACTTTTATTATACACAAAGGCATAAAGTTTAAATAAATATGACAAAATTGTATAAAATAAAAAAAATAGTATATATTATTGAATTTTAAATCTTACAAGTTTATGATACTAAGTTTTTTTTATTTTTTTATATAAATAAGTTTAAAAAACAAGGAAAAATATTAACAAATTACTGAAAATCAAACAAATATGCATTTCCACTTTTGCCTCTATATAATAAATGTATTTTGTTATCATCATTGTTGATATTGTAAGCTTCGATTTCTTCATTAGTTAATTTCAATCTCGGGATAAACACATTCATATTGTTGAATAGACAACCAACAACGACAACCCCATTTCGTGTGCTTGTATTTTTCATAGATATGATTTTGTATGGCGTGTGTTCCTCCAAATCACTTAATTTTGAATATCTTTTTAATGTACTCTGATCGTTCAACTGTTTCTTTAATTGCTCCATTCTAAAATAAAAAATTAATAAATATTTAACAACTCTAAACATAACTAGTAACCAAAGTCAGTAGAAAATAGTTTAAATGAAAAATATATATAAATGTATTACTTACTTATTTTATATCAAAAGTCTTAGAAATTCTTTAGGACAACAAATAGAAATAAACAAGCAAATGGTTTTTGGTATAATCGCTTTGGAAAAGATAATGAGTGAATGATCCTGAATTTGATGTGACGTTCTTTTATAGGGGTCAAAGATCTTGTTTAGACAAGTTTTGGTTGGTTTAAACAGGTACAACACAAACAATGTCGGAAATATGCTTACCTAAGCGTCTGGTAGACTGTAATAAAATTCCATAACGACAAACGTTGCCATTGTTCTCATAAAACGCGTAGGCGTGAAAAAAGACAACGTTGCCATTTTTCTCATAAAATCCATACGGCAGTGACCATTAATATATTGTAACATCTTTGGAAATATGCTGACCTAAGCGTCTGGCATCCGATGATAAGATTCATACGACATTTTTATGCGGCGACCTCTTTGATGTTTGAAATATGCTTACCTAAGCGTCTGGTTACCCATGATAAATTTCTTAGAATTTATTATGCCATAACGACAGACGTTGTCTTTGTTCTTATAAAATGTAGACGGTAATGTGGATTATGATATGGCGGTACCTTTTATGTTTGAAACATGCTTAGCTATGCGTCTGGTAGGCAATGATAAAAATTCTTAGAAACAGCAATTATTTTTCGTAAAATGTTGACGGTAATGTGGGATTATAATATGGCGGTTGGTTTCAAGTTAAGTTTCATTACCCCGTCGCTCATTACGACATGTTGAGGAAATCCCCCTCCCCTGACTTAGGTTAGTTTTCATTGGGTTTCAAACATTGTGCGCACCTCACACCCAATTGTCTTAATAGAGTTTGTTACAAATCGTTCAAGGAATAGTCAAGTGTGGTGGCGGCGGTCGCTACTTGACGTACACTATTTCAATGTAATGTATACATTAAATGATAAACGCAGTGATGACTCGTGGTTGCTGGTGGTGGGGGAGCGACTTTAAATGTAATACCTCTAGTTTTAGGTATAAAAAAATTGTCAAATTAAATATAATAAAATAAAATGCGATACACATATTATTATTTTAAAGGCGCAGTAGAAAATAATAATAATAGCGATTATACTATTATAGCAACCTAAACATAGTAATTCTAAAAATATATTACCAATTATAGTAATTATATTAATTATATAATTAATAGTAATATACTAATATTAACGAGATGTTTTTCTAAGCATCTGGTGGTAGGCAATGATAAAATACTATGTAAAAAATAAAAATGCAGACGCCTATGAACGTTATAATATGGCGGTACCTTTGATGTTAGAAATATGCTTAGCTAAGCGTCTGGTAACCAATGATAAATTTCTTAGAATTTATTATGCCAAAACGACAGACGTTGTCATTGTTCTCATAAAATGTAGACGATAATGTGAGTTATAATATAGTAATACATTTGACGTTTGAAATATGCTGACGTAAGCGTCTGGTTACCAACAATAAAATACTATGTAAAAAATAAATGCATACAACAGTGATTATTACTGTACAGCGAAATCTTTGATGTTGAAAATATGCTTAGCTAAGCGTCTGGTTACCCATGATAAATTTCTTAGAATTTATTATGCCAAAACGAGAGAGGTTGTCTTTGTTCTTATAAAATGTAGACGGTAATGTGAGTTATAATATAGCGGTGCCTTTGATGTTGGAAATATGCTTACCTATGCGTCTGGTAGGCAATGATAAAAATTCTTAGAAAACGTTTTAGTTTAAGTTGGATTCATCCCCACCCATTACAGGTTAGTTTAATTCAAGATTCATTACCCCTTCCTATGTAGGAATTGTTGACAGACACCCCTGCGGCGTTAATATTAAGCAATTGAATTACATTATTACAATGTAATGTGTACGCTTATCAATGAACATAATCAGTTCTGTTATCAGTTCACATGAGGTTTACATTATCTTCTAGTAGATGACACCGTAGAAGGAGACAACCATATGGCTACCTCCCCTCACCACAGACATTAAGTTATAATGCGCATGCGCACTATTAACCGCCATTTTGATTGATCTTAACATCCCTACCTAAGTCATCTATTACCTCCACCATCGTGGTATCACGCCTCCTCCTTACCCCCACCATCATAGGACCAAACCTCCCCTTATCCCATCTATGATAAGACCACGCCTCCCCTTACCCCATCAATGATAAGACCACGCCTTCTCCTTACCCCGTCAATGATAAGACCACGCCTCTCCTTACCCAATCAATGATAAGACCACGCCTCCCCTTACACTATCTATGATAAGACCACGCCCACTGTGTGACCTTGACATTACCCCCACCATCGAGAAACCACGCCCACT
Source organism: Daktulosphaira vitifoliae (assembly GCF_025091365.1). Classification (NCBI taxonomy): domain Eukaryota; kingdom Metazoa; phylum Arthropoda; class Insecta; order Hemiptera; family Phylloxeridae; genus Daktulosphaira; species Daktulosphaira vitifoliae. Next base: position 13,622 of record NW_026099809.1, on the reverse strand, counting down.
GTGTGACATGCCCCTCCCCCAGACCACGCCTACCCCTCGGTGGGTGGGTTGGTGAAGGGTGAGGCGGGGGGGCTAGAATCCCCAATATTACCCTACTACTGAGTATTGAATATCATACCATAAAAAACAGTTATGGAGCAGGCCAGGGGAGTANACCATAAAAAACAGTTATGGAGCAGGCCAGAGGAGTATACATTTAGTACTATTTTTAATTACTGAGGCCTAGAATGAAGCAGTTACGTAAGTTGACTGCATTAACCAAATAAAAGAAGGTACTCCATATTACTTAGGCATAAAGTAACAATAATATAGTTAGTTTTAACATAAAATTTGTCTATGGGTCGCTGAAATTCAAATAGCGTATATTGACCCATTTACTATTTTAAAAACATTACATTTCTAAAACAATTTCCATAATTAATTTTAAATATTTCAAAACAATATGAAACATACGGCCAATGGGGGGGGGGGCTATAGCCTCCCCCTTGACTACGCCACTGGCTTGACAGGATTATAACAAGTTATTTAATCATAAGTATTGAGTATACTTGTACATAATTTTGTAATTGTAGATATAATTTATTATGTTAAAAATAATGTTATTAATAGGGCTCGGAAGTTATTGCACTAAAAAACGTTGAAAATTGATTGCATTATTGCAGAAAAAATATCCAAAATTGCGCTTAAAATTTTTTTTGATTAACAGTTTTTAGCTATAAAATTTTACTTTTAAGAATTACAAATTTTGTAGTATGAAATAGCCTTATTTATTTAAATAACAATAGATACAGTTAAAAAAAATGTAACAAACTTATAAATCAAACAGTTTTTGTTCGGTATTTCAGGAACCTGCAAGAAATTTTATAAAATTAAAAAACAATTAATTTTATTATTTAACAAAAATTTGAGTACCTTAAAAATGATTGCACTGCACTATAAAGGATTTCTTCAGGTGTTCAAATTCGAAGGATCTCCTATTTGAAGACAATAAGTTCTTATATATTGAAAAACTACANCAGCTGTTCAAATTCGAAGGATCTCCTATTTGAAGACAATAAGTTCTTATATATTGAAAAACTACACTCCACGTCGACAGAGGTTATGGGTGTATATTTAAAATATATCGAATCTTGAATGGATAAATCTTCTGACAATTGATTTGTCCCAATTTTTTCGCAAGATAATATGTTTGATACTTCTTGTAAAACTAAATCCCTTATTTTTGTCAAGAACGTTTTTCAATTTCTCATTAATTAACTTGCCTGTTATTCCTGACACTGAACTTAATTTGTCACAAACGTTTTTAACAATTTCAATGCTTATCGCCAAAAAAAGTCCTCGAGTTTCTAATTTATCTATGGTGTCAGGTAAATATACATAGTTTGCGTGAATAAAAACTAAATCTGTTTCCAACGATGGATCATCTAATATTTTTTGAGTTTCTTTTATTGAAATTGCATCATCTGGATTGAGCTGTAATATGATATTTTTTATTTCTTTAAAATATTCACAGTAATGGGAGACTGATTTTACCCATGTACCTCAACGAGTTATAATAGGCTGGGGAGGTAATGGTATTGTCGGAGCTTTATTTTTGAAAAATAATACACGAGCTGGACATTTTAAAAATATTTGTTTTACCTTGGCGATCAATTTGTCAACATTTGAAAATCGTCCTCTTATTTCCTCAGCAACTCTATGTACACCATGTGCTACGCACGTTATATGCACCATCTTAGAATAGAGCACTCCAATTAATTTTCCTGCCTTGATCATGTACGGCGCCGCATCACTGACGAAGAGCAATATGTCATCATGGCGTATACCATGAGGCCAAAGAAGAAACATCAATCGGTCAAAGACTTTAGTGATGGTCGAATGATTTGTTTTGTCGAGCACCTCCGAATTTAGTAGGTAAACTAAAATTGCCCCGGTTTGTCTACTTCTAATGTTCCAATAATAATATTAGCAATATATCTAACTTGAACATCGGTAGTTTCATCCACCGAAACCCAAATTTTTCCGGCAATATTAGATCTATTTTTGTTCATAATTTCTACGTAAATATCATTTACGTAACTTTTTTGTAAAGTACTTTCCTCAGGAATTTCTTTTTTTGTATATTTTTCCAAAAACAAGCGGAAATCCTTGTTGTTAACTTTGTTTAGAGGAATATTTGCAGATAATAATGTTTGACAAAGATCTTTGGAAAATGTAGATTTTTTAAAGATAATGCAAGTTGTTGCTGTACTACAGAGGTTGTAGCGTTTTGATGGCGATTTATGGCGCGGCTGTGTTTATCACTTTTTAAATGTTATGTAACTATGTATCTTCGATCTGCAGATACTCGAATTTCACGTAACTTACAAAAAAGAGCTGACCCATCACTCGAAAATACGTTTTTCCCGAACACCAGACACTGATTACTTATTTTTCGGCATGTTTGACGTCAATACGAAATAATAAGACTTAAACGTAAACTACGGAGAAACACGAGACGACTGAACACTGAAGAAGTGAAGACTTAACTAAAATTCTATAATAAACTTAAAACTACAGTAGTACAATCTACAAATCTCGATGTACCGTCGCTCGTCATATTAACCCCAATATTGTCTAATCGCATTTCCAGTCGACCACGGTGGTCTACGGAAATCCCGAAATAACAATCAATACGCGCACTTGAATATTTTAATATATCTCTTACCTTTAAAAAAAAATTATATTATATTATTCACAATTTATAAGTATATAAAATGTACAATAAATGAGAAAAATCAACAAAATTGCTATTAAATAGAAAAAAAATGATTAAAATTGAAAAAATTGTCAAAAGTTGCACTAAAAACTTTTAGATATAAATTCGTACTCGTATGATATGAATGTAAAACCTACTTAGCAATAAATCCAAGAAATAGAAAAAAAATTGCAAATGCAACAACATCCGAGCCCTAGATATTAATTTTTAGAATCAATTATTTCGTAAAGATCATTTATTTTCAAGTATACATAGAGGAGGAGGTTATTTTGCAAAATGGAAACATTATGGAAAAACATTTTTATCATAAGTTAAATACTAGTGAATAAGTTGATTAGTTAGAAAACTATGATATTATTAATCATATTGTTTTTAAATACTTTATAATAATAATAATATTATAAATAAATATTATTTATTTCCATACAAATAGTACATTTTTAAAATTATAGTAATTTAACTGTACATTTATCTTTAACAACAAATTTAAAAGTAATATTATATTTATACATTTTCTCAGATATAAATAAATTAGTTATTTACAAATGTACATAGAAAAACGTAAAATTAATTATTTACATAATGAAATGTAAAATTAAATATTTACAAATAATGTAGAGGTTGGGTTGGAGGAGGGATATCTTTATGGTCCAGAGCTAACATATTATGGGTATTGGGTATTTGATACTGCTTGTCATCTTTAAATTCCAACACTATCTTATTTATTTTTTCAGCGTATATAGTATGTTTGTATGATTGGAAAACATACATACTTCGTAAAATTTTTAGATCATGAAAGATTATACAACTTATATAGTTACTTTCAGCTATTGTCTTTTTTAGTACTCTTTTTTTTTTTAATCCCTTATTTTTTTTTTTTTGACAGTTTTATCACAACGCATCATATACGTTTTACTGCATATACCAATATATTTTTTTTTAATTTTTCCACCACGTTGTTAGGATCATAGTTAGATGAGTCGAATTTTTCTATGTTTTTTTAACATCATAAACATTTACAGTTTGTATTTCGTAAGATAAAGAGTCGTTATCTGTGTATAATAACTTGTACTTATTTCCATACATCTTTGTCATAAAGTTGTAGTGAAAATCGTATATAAATATCGTATAGAAATATCCAATACTGAAAACCCAACGTAATTTGGTCTATCATATACAATTTCAAATTTTTTTAAGTGGATAGCTGCCATATTATCATTAAAAATAGCTACACTATCGAAATTTGGTTTTGATATTAAAACACTTCCCCCGTATCTTTTCACTATATTTTTTCATTTATTTACAATTTTAACGTCAATTCTTTTTTCAGGATTATCCAGACATTTGCCATAAATCCTGTTAATCATGAGTTTAAAACATTCAATTTCGAAAGCTGACTTGGATGCCATACGTTTTCTCGTATTCAAATCTGTATATGCCTTCATCCAAGCCGACTGATCGAATTTTAATACTTTATTTATTTTTTTTACCTTTAGTCCTAAACTAATAGCCTGTTTTAGAGTCCGATAATGAAAAATATAATTTTTTTTATCATTTAAATTTGGAATTAATTTTTTTAATTTTGAATTCGGCGGTTTTATATTTTCGGGGTATAATGGCGAGTCTGAATGGAGCTCGGTGTAAATCTTTACCACATTCTAAATCGACGTTTAAAATAACCCCCCAATTACTATTATCTTCAATTTCCATAACATGTAACGCGTCGATTTCTGATTATTTTAATCATGTGAAATTACCAAGTGGAAGGGGTTGACTAAGCGCTGCGCTATAAAGATTGTTGGCATCGAGATATAATAAATATTTTGACGGTTTCGACGATAATGAGATACGCAGTGAGAGATACTCCCATGAATTCCGTTATTAATGAAACTAATCATCTCGATGTCAGTCATTAATTCAAACTTTACCCCGGTAATTCGTTTCATAGCATTGAAGCTCAATCCCGGGGTAATAATATAATATCAAGGATCAAGCCCATAATTTACTAAACACATTTTTCTGAAATTTTAAAAGATATTAGCTAAAAGAAATATATCGGTTTTTAAACATAAATCTGAATAATCTCCCAATGTTATACAATTAAATTTTTCCCATACTTTTTTTGCATAGGCGTAATCTTTATCTGTTATGTCACTCATATTTACTATACTAAGGAACGAGTTTTTGGGAGGTAATGTACTTTCGTTCAGATTGTTCATATCAGTTACTTACTCGTAAGAGAATACTCCCTTATGACACATCATCAAGATTTCATCATCATTTGTGTACATTCTCCTTGTTATGATAAATTGATGAGGTGTCAAAGTTTTGGCTAAATTTTCAAGAGAAGATAGTAAAAAGTTTAAAGAATCTATAAATTTCAATGTCAGCCGCTTATTATTAGATATCTTAATTGTTTTTTTAATGGACATATATTTTTCATTCGTTTTTGAAAACTACTTTAATACCCTTATCATCATCCCCAAAACCAAGTTCTGTAATAATAAAGTGAGAATCATAATTCTGCATATTATGCAGAATTATGGGAATAAATGACAGAACCGTATAATTTAGGTTACAATCTCTATGCGCAGCGTCACGATATTTCTCCGTTTAGTGACAATGCTCGAAAACTTTATCATGATATCGTAATTGACCTTCACAAATGTGACATACAGTTGTTAAGTAATGATCATGTTATTGTTTTAAAGTTAATGGTATCATTGATATGGGATTTGAGTAAATGTCGCTTATACAGTTTATATGGTTTCTAAGTTTCTCGATGAACACCTCCACACAATTTTCCCCGCGATATAGCTCCATGCGATCCAAATTTTCATCATATGAACATTTAATAAAATAAGAAAAACTATGAGGTTCATGAATATTAATTTTATTTGAAAAAGATTGCGCTGGATTTGGATCGCATGTAGCTGTAGGTGTTGACATCTACTCAAAATCTGCGTAAATAACAAATTCGACGGGGAATTGCTTATTATAATACTGAAATTTGATGATGATTTGGGGGAATTTGGTACAACAATTTAAACACGCATACAATTTTCGAGCTGGTGAGTCTTAAATTTTAACTCTGAGTAAAAAAATAACAGGCAACCATCACTCAAAAACTTGTGTTGGGTTGCGAATTACATCCTCCCCTCATAGGATCATACTTAAAACTATTAATATCTAAAAAACTATACCTCTGAACACCTATCCACTCCCACGCGTTTCATCCTCTTGGGACTTTTTTTTGCAGTAGATGTTTAATATTAGTAATCAACTCGGGAATATTACTCGATGGTGTTAAAGCGAAAGGAGTAATAAAAAGATTTTGTGTAGTTATGGATACTTCTACATTAACACTATTATTAACATTAACTATATTTCATAAACTGTCACGAAATCTAATGAACACTTTAACGCAATATTTCTTTGAATTGATTTTTTCAACACATCTGCAATGTCCAGTGCATATTGTTCATGCATTAGTGTACAAAATGTATATGTAAATAATCTTTGTTATCGTAATATTCTCTCGCGCCTCTCATTGTAAAATTTTCCCTTCCCTTCTCGTGTGTTTGTCATCTGTTATTGTAAATAGTTAATTTTAAGTGTTTGTGTTTTTCTGTTTATCGTTTTATCGGCAACTATTGCTTTTATAATTATTATGTATATGATAAATTGTTTGTCATTACCGTAAAATGGGGTTAATAGAGTCATTTTTAAAGGTTTTTGGACATAAACTCCTACAGTTTTTGACATAAATCAATTTTTTTTTTTTTTTAAGTTAACTCGATTACAAACAGAATCCAACTATAAAATCGTTTACACTTCCACTTCGTTATTTTGTATATATTTTTAAAACTGTGGCCCTATTTAAACTGGTTAGGGGATAATAGGGTCACGTATTAAAATTCCATAGTAAACCCTAGTATAACCTAATAACAACAAATAGGGTTAGCTGGAAATTAACATAAATTGATAAAGCATTTAAATTTGAATATTTACCCTAACATTTTGGGACAATTAGTGAACTGCGCAAGAAATCTTATCACTTATTAATGGAATCAACACAAAAATAAAACAAATTTTTTTTATAAAGACTGTTTTAGTTTTATTTTTTTTGTAAACAATACAAAACAAAATAATATTAAATAGAATTCCATCAAAATGATGAGTGCAACAAAATAAAATAAAATATAAACTTTCTCGTTATAAATATAAACAAATTGATCACACTTATTCAACACTTAACTTAAATGATTTTTTTTTTTTTTTGTAATTTTTAAAATTACAAAAGTCAATTAGGTACTGTTTTATTTAAATTTTTTTGTAAACAATACAAGACAAATAATAAATATTAAATAGAATTCCATCAAAATGATGAATGCAACAAAATGAAATAAAATATAAACTTTCTCGTTATAAATATAAACAAATTGATCACAGTTATTCAACACTTAACTTAAAGGTATTTGGTTTTTTAATGAAGTCTTTTTAATTTCATTAATATCTTGAGAGAATTTCAGTCTTCCTCTTCTTAAAATATCTGGTCCTGGTATAACTCTTAAAACTTCTTCTAGCTTAAAATTGCAAAAATCAATACCAGTAAAANTCAATAATGTCTGGGAAGACTTGAATGTTACCAGTATGTTCACCAGTAACATTGTTGCTTGGTCGGGTAAATGAACCTTCATAAAGTAATCCTTCTTTAATAATTTTAGTAACCTTTGCAAAATACAATTTTGGAATTTTTTTTCCGAAATTTACAATAACCCAAGTTCCTTCTTTAATGCTGGAGCTTGAATGGACTTCTTGCTGAAATGATTCGTTTAATCTTGCTGGTTCATCTTCATTTTCTGACTCTTCAAACTGATTCAAATCTTTTCCTCTTATACTTTTTCCAGGAGGAACTTTTAAACGTTTTTTTCTTATGTTTTTTTCAGGCTCATCAGATCCATATCTTTTTTCTTTCAAAAATTGCATTAAATTTTCTGATACTAAATTTTCTGCAGACCCATTGTTTTCTTGTGGTAACATATCCAACACCTTATTTTTGTTTAAAGGAAATAATCCGGTTTTTTCAAACCCGGCTCTAATATTATCGCCATTTTTATCTGAAATTTTTTCAATAGTTTCTTTAAGTAATGATGGAAAACAGTCTTTATTTATAGTTGAAGCTTTTTTTCCTCTGGCAGTTGATGTTTTCCAATTATCAAGGACTTTTCTCCAGGCTCCTTTCAGCGGCCGGAAAAAAGCAACATCTAATGGTTGGGTTAGGTGTGTGGAGTTGGGTGGCAAAAAAACAAAATCAATTGAATATTGTTCACATAATTTTAACACCTGAGGTGATAAATGAGAACTTAAATTATCGCCTATGATAATTTTTTTACCCTGTAATCTTCTGCAAAATGGAATTACTATTTTGCTAAACCACTCAGTGAAGCAACATCCATCAATCAAAAAAATGGTGTTCTGTTATATCTTGTGCCTATAGGGCCACCTTCAGTCCATGTGTCATACAATTGTAGTGATTTATAGATTACATAGGGGGGTAGAAGTTTTCCATCTGCAGCAGCAGCAAACATCACCGTTGTTGAACATTTAGTTTGGTTCATTATCCTTTCTGGGTACTTAGTACCTCGTTTACAAATAATCTTTTTTCTTCCAGGGTCATCACTTAAATTTGTTTCATCATAATTTATGATATTGCTTGGAGGAACGCCTTCTACAGTTTTGCTAAAATTGTCAAAAAAGCTGTTAATATCAGCTCTATTTCGCTTGATGTTTTGACACATTCTTAAAGTCAAACTAGTTTTGTGCCTTTTTAAAAAAGATTTTGCCCAGTCTGGACCAGGTCTGTTATCTTTGAACTTTCTTACAGTACATCCAAGTTGATCCAGATGGAACTTTACAAACATTCATAGTTAAACGTTTTACTTACTTTTATTGGTGATTTTTTGACTAAGTTTTCCCGATTATGAAAAATCAAACAAATTTTGTCATATTTTAAATCTTATCAAATGATAACAAAAATAAAGCCGAAACACTTTTTATAGGTACTGCAACGTGCTTTCCCGCTAGGATCCTAACAGTTGGCTAAGCTGTACCTTAACGGCGCAACGCTANTTGGCTAAGCTGTACCTTAACGGGGCAACGCTGGCCCTATATAATTTATATCCCACTAGAAGGGCGGTTAGCGGTTTCGTGACCAATAAATATAGACTCTTAACTAACAACGATAACAAACATTTATTTCTATTTAATAGTATATTTAAATATAACCTGACTGGATCTCTAGAGATGTTGTGGTATCCAAGTTAGGTGAGCGACAGCGGCGAACGTACACAAATCCGATTGTAATAAATAAATAATAATAGTTAAATTAATAGTAGAAAATAATATTGTCGGAATTAAGCGGTAGTAATAAAAATATAATCTGCAATAAATAATGAGTTGCCACGAGCGTGGTAAAATGTCGACTGCCTGTCGTTATATATTTCTTTAATGAAAAAGAATATCTATATCGTCAATCACGTCGTCGAGTGGTTTTGAAAATTTGTCAAGCTCATTTAAATCATGCCGAATCGGTTGAATCGCGGGTTTCTTAATAATCGAAGAATGTTTTATTTTGTTAATTTTATTAATAATCGATGAGTGTAATGAAATGTTAAGTTGTGGGACAAAATCTACACGATAAGATTTTGTTTTGAAAGACCATGACTGCAAAATGTCCGATGGAGTATGGATTTGACAACCTACGTCGATTTTCAAGATTCCGGTGGCGTTAATATCCGCGGTATATGTGTTAAGTCCACATATTATCGAAATATCTATTTGCTCGGTTGATAAATAGATCCAGACGTTTTTTGTCATAAGTTTATTGTAAACTTGCGATTCGAAATGGAAATGTTTAATGTTGCAGCTGTCAGGAATTTTTGAAGTATTCGTAAAAATTTGAGTTTCGCAATTGTTTAATTTTCGTCTTTTAATTGTATCGGGAAATAAGCATATTGTTTGAACTTTGTTAGTGTGACATGCGCTGATATCTTGTTCGGTGAACGGAATTATAGAAGTATTGTCCATTGAAATTACCAGGTAGCGGTGTTCGGGCTCAATATATGCGAATTGTTTATCGGCGATAATTATAGGAAGCGGAGTTATATGGTACAGGGTATTGCGAGACCTGTCACATATTGGAATTTCTAGTGTATATATTAGGTTGGTATCGATAAAGGCCACAGTTAGTTTGACTTGTGCGATGAAATTTAATATATTTGTAATAAATTTTGTTTCGATTGGTAATTGCCTATTCAACGGTAATTCAATTTCAATTTTTTCGAGATTTTTTATTAGGATACTAGTGTCTAAAACATTTGGGTGAAGCAGACCTTGTCGTGCTGCGGATATTGCCGAAACAAGGTCGTTAGTTTCAAGATTAAATTCAGCGATTATTAAATTAAATATAGAAAAATGTTCATAAAGCGATTGTTCTAACTCTAAATCTGAAATTCTAAACGATATGTTTTGTTGCGCGTCTATAATATCGTCTATTGAGTGTTTTAATCTAAATGTATTATTTTGCATAATTTCGGTTATATTTCTAACGGAATTTAGACCTGATTGTAAAATAATAGCTTGTTTTTTTTGTAATCTTAAGGATTCAGCTACGCGCATTGTATTATTATTAATTTTGCTTTTTATCTCTTCGAGGTCGTCCTCATCGAGGTTTCCAAATGCAAAGCGGTTAAATTTACCTATTAGATTAATAAGCGCGCGCTTTTGTTTCCTATCTTTTAAATGAATTAAATTTTTATAGTGCCTGTCCATTTCGAGTAAGTTATATTTGAGAATGTTATCGTAATTTTGACACGTGATTGACGTATTTAAAGTCCTATTTTGATTATTACATAATCTAAGTGTTTGAAGCCGGATTTGGTGAATTTCGATATATTTTGTCTCATAACCGAAGATATCTACATAGATAATTAGGTTGTACGAATCTTTTGAAAATAGTATATTGTCTAAATTTTCAAAATACAGGCCTACATCATTTATCGGGTCAATGGTAAATTGCGCACAATCGCCACACGAATAAAAAGTGAGAGCGTTAAGTAAAAATAAAATAGCAATATAAAAATACGACGCCATATTGACTCTAAAAAATTATGTTCAAAAAAACAAATACCTGAGTTGATTTATTCTGTATTACTCCACAAAATGGTGCGTTGTTGAATTTTGTTGTTAATTTTGAAAAATAATTGTGAGAGTTGAAAATAAAATTGTTTGAAAACAGAATGTTATAAGTAATTGTAAAAATCGTTATTTATTGCGAAAAAATTTTATAAGTAATTGATGTAAAGTCCAAAATGAAAGAAAAAATAAATAAATAAAAANTTGATGTAAAGTCCAAAATGAAAAAAAAAATAAATAAATAAAAAATTGAAGTTCTGTACAATAGTTAAGTAACGCACTATTTGTTTCGCGAAGATAATGTTCAAGTCGGTAGCCGTAGAATAACTGTCCGATTGTCACGCGCTATTAACTGAATTTCACACACTTTTGTTATGATGAGGTCGCATATTCAAGCGTATAATACACATGTCCCTAGTATATACACACATATATTTATATGTGTGGAATAGCACACTATTCGCATGGTGTGGTAGAAAATTATGAACACAATAAAAATGAGGAGAATGAGAAAAGAAAAGTCAAAATTAATTTAAAATTAGTTTCTAGAAACGTAGGGTTTCATTTGGTCAACGTGAACCGGCGAGTCTTTGAGTATATTATTTTTATACATTTTTATTAAATATGTATAGGGACCCGTTTGTTTGACAATCTCGTAGGGCCCTTCATAGCGATTGTCGAATTTATTAGTTCGAATGGGGACCTTAACTAGTACTTTGTTTTATTTTTGTTGNCGTGTTTCGGAAAGTTTAATTTTGAAATGGAGTTGTTTGATGCTTGTTCAATTATTTTTGGCAAAGTTTTTCGGACATGGTTTAAATTATCAAGTTCAGATAACACATTTGCGTCGTCTGGGGGTATAAGAGCTAGGTCATATATACTTTTAGGATGATAACCGTGAACTAAGTAGTGGGGAGTATACTTAGTAACCTCGTGTACTGAAGTGTTATATGCAAAGACTATGTAAGGCAGATAGTCGGCCCATTTGTTGTTATCTTGGACATAGTGGGCAATCATATCAATGAGACTTTGGTTTTGCCGTTCGACTTGCCCTTGCGAAGTGGGCTTATAAGGAATTCCAATTTTTTTATCTATATGTAGAGAATCTAAAAGTTCTAAAATCGAATTAGCAGTAAAATGTTTAGCATTATCTGACCTAATAATTTTGGGTGGTCCAAATCTTAAAATGAAGTCTAACAGAAATTTGTTTGTACTCTGTGCGTTGGCACTTGTGTAAGGTCTAGCTACGCAAAATTTAGATAGCCGATCGGTTGCAACAAGTATATATTTGTATGATTTCGAATTTTCAAGTGGACCAATGTAATCTAAAAAAATTTCTTCCATTATTCCGCAATTATCTAATGGATATCTACCTGCTTTAGGTGGTTTTGGTTGTTTATACGATTTTCGCTTTTGACAACTTTCGCAACTTAACACATATTTTTTTATATTTTTGCGCATTTTTGGCCAGAAATATCTATTTTTAATTTTGTCCAGAGTCTTAGTGAAACCTACATGTGCGCTCAGAGGGCTATCATGACTATCGGTAATTATGTTTTCAATGTACTTAGAAGGTAAGGCTAATACTTTTTTTGTCATGTTGTGATATTTAATAGTATAATATAAAGCGCCATTTTTATCAATAAAATAGTATTTTGCCTTGTTAATCCATTTATTATTGCTCGCGTCGGGGTTTCTAATTGCCGTTATAATATTTTGTAAATATTCATTATTTGCCTGATCTACTTGAATATATATTGATTGGACTAAGTTAATTTTAACGTCTTCGCGTTTTATTGAATCTAACGGAAATAGTTCGATTTTGCCGTTTCCGGTTTCTGAATAAGGGTAACGCGATAAATGGTCGGTAGCCTTATTAAAAATACCTTTTTTATAAATTATTTTAAAGTCATATCCCATTAATTTATTTCTTATTCGGTTAACTACGTTGGATTCCGTTTTTATATTCATGAAGTTCGTTAAATTTTTATGGTCGGTCCAAACTGTTATTTGTCTACCGTGTAGATATTGGCGATATTGGGTGAATGCAAAATGTATGGCTAAAACTTCGAGTTCCATTGCTGAGTAATTAGATTCAGCAGAAGTTAATTTTTTGGAAGCGTATGAAACTGGTCGAATTATGCCACTATCGTCTTTTTGCTGCAAAATTATTCCAAGGCCCTCGCGACTCGCGTCCGTTACGATTATCGATTGATAGTTTTCGTTATAATGTGCTAGAAGAGGCTCACTAGTTAATTTATTTTTTAGTTCTTGAAAAGCTTTTTCGTGCTCGTTTGTCCAATTAATTTTATCGCGCTTACTTTTAAATACCCCTTTTGTTAAATCTGTTAAAGGCTTTGCAATTTTACTAAAGTTTGGGATGAATTTTCGAAAATAGTTAGCTAGCCCGAGAAAGCTACGGAGTTGCCTGATGTTAAAAGGCGATGGAAATTTTTTTATTGACTCTAGGCCTTGTTCGGTTGGTTTTATACCTTGTGAATTTATTACGTTGCCTAAAACTTTAATTTCTTGATATCCGAATTTGCATTTAGATGGTTTTAATTTGAGGTTGTAGTATGAAAATCTCTCTAATGTAAGTTTTAGTGCATGTAAATAGCTATCAAATGTTTTGCCAAAAATGACACAGTCGTCGAGGTAGCAAACATTG
>NW_026099808.1:0-18788 GCF_025091365.1 Daktulosphaira vitifoliae | reverse complement strand
TCCGAGTAAGTACAACAAATTTTAATGCCGCCTACAATATTCCGTGACCCCCTCGAACTTTCAGTACCGTTTATCGGCTCGTAAAGGGCATCCGTATTAATTTACCCCGTTGGAGAAGTTTTAAATTATAAACCTAGTGTGCACTCGAAAGCTGTCAATGGCAATTTTACTGAGAACTTACTACAGTAAAATATTTGTTTGGTGTTAAAAAAAAAATTGGATCAACTCATTATCAGATCGTTGAACATTAAATTCAATTATATTAGAATAAAATACATGACCGGCATTCTAGTTATCCTTAAGATTTTCGATAAATTGGAAACTAAATTTCCTTTTTGTAATGTATTTTTTTTTTTTTTTTTGTTTTGAGGTCACGCATGCGTAACACCAAATTTAGGAGAATGTCTCTCGATAGGCAACAATTTAATTTCTGTTTATAACATTATAAACGTTTTGGCTTATCCCATTACGGCGAATGCATACGATATAGTTTAATTGGATAAAGCACTTAAATATAAAGTGACTATTTAATTACCAATTCAACAAAACATTTAAAAACAATATAAACTTTATAATGACAGTTAGCACAAAACCTTTATCAATTACTCGAAAAATGTATTATTTTTTAGAGAAATAACTAATTGACAAAATTTATTTAATAGTTAATCAAAGTAATTTGTCAATTGCAAAGCGGTAAAAAGGCAGAATAAAACAAAGGTAAATAGACAAAGTAAAAATAATTTAGCAGAGATTTGAATACGAAATGGAGATAGGTGTGTTGCGGTAATGGGCCTTTTCTCTTTTGAAAATCGAAGAAGAATAAGTCTGAATTTTTAATTTGCACTCGTATATCTTCGCGTAGTTCTTATCATATCTATTATAAATGTTTATAAACGACGATATTATTTAAGAATTGCAAACATTATACAAACAGTTTATTTAAATTAAACCCAAAACTAAAATTATTTGTTAATATTTTACTAGTATAATTTTCAAACGGCGTTTTAAGTAGGCAATTTAGCTACATATGGAGAGGCTCCAGTTGGGTTAGACTTCGATACACTTGCTCTTATTACTTCATTCTTATTTGCAATATAACGTTGTATGTTATTATAAACGTCGAATAATATAACGTTTATCTTAATTAATATTAATTTATACTCGATTATAATCAAAACAATTTTTATTTGATATTTTTATACCATTATGACGTAATTCGCTTTATAAAAGCGAGATTCATAATTATTAAAAATGAATGGATATGGTCTATTCAATTCGTAAAATAATATTATCTTAATCAAATATTTTTCTGAATCTTAAAAATTTTGATTGTGTACAAATGAATGTTAAAATTATAAAAAATAACAATATAATGTTGAAAAATATAATACCAGAATCTAGTCAATTGAAAAATATTGCCATGGAAACTGCGATAAATTGAAAAAATAGCTATCGAATAATGTCGTGTTATATTTACGAAGGCAACTTGATTTTCTTTGTATATTATTTGTATGAGACTAAAATGTTACAATTGAGATAACGTTATATTGTAAAATTCTTTTGATTTTTTTAGAATAAGTGTGATTTGGTTGCGTATTTACGTTGCATTTAGTAGATTTGGATATCTAACTTAATTATAATTTATGATCATTTAATCAAAATATAAATAGTAAATCACTTTTTCTAGGTTAAATCTAGTATTAAGAAATTTTGAGGTATACAAAAAAATTTGATGGGTCGATAACAACTTTTGGATATGAATTTATTAATATATATTATTTAATATATAATATTACAAGTATTATTACAGTACAGCTCGACTGGTATGTAGTTATAATGCGCGTTACATACTCACTGTAAGTATTAAAATATTTTTAACCGAATAATTACTTTTATTCTAAAATTGTTATTGACCCATCAAAATTAATTGTAAGAAAAGCTTTAAAAAACAATTATTTTTTGTATGATTAAAAATAAGCAATAAAAAAATGCATTTAACGTAGTTTAACAATGCAAAAATTGTTAAAAAAAAAAAATGCAGTTGAATAAATTATTATTGAATAAAAAGTTGTAAGAGTTGTCAGTTAGTCTGTTCCGATCTATATGTGTATAGAAATTATACATCTCATGTGCTAACAATAAATTGGCTAACCTTTTATTTTCAAAATACATTTTTTTTTAGTGGCCGAAAGTAACACATGTGTAACTTCTATTTGATACATCAAATAATAAATACCTGATAAAATTACGTATTTTCGGGTTTGTTACTTCCAAAGGACGTTCAGATTGACAAACTCCAAAATAATTTATAAAAACAACTTATTACATAAATACATTTAGATGATTCCAAAAAAGATTCTGACATTAAACTACTTGATATGTAACTTACCCGAAACATATAATTATTTAGATTTCATCATTACTCCTTAAAAACTTCAAAAAAACTTGTAGCTAAAATTTTAACTCTACTTCCCTTCATTGAATTATTTTATTATGATTATACATTTAGATATTTGTATAAAATATTTTTGTTTATGTAAAAAATGACGTATTGTTATACAGAAATTGTCTTACATTCATATAATTGAATTACATTATACTTTTGGTATGTATGAAAAGTACAAACTTGACCTTTCCTATCCCTTTTTTAAAACTGTAATTTATCTATGATTATGCAACCACTACTATTAGTATTATTTATTTTATCTTAAAATTCATATAATTAATTAATGACATACATTATTATAGTATATAATAAATTCAAACAAAAATGTATTCTATTTTTAAATGTACACTACAAGTGAACGAGTATTATGAACGAATCTATTATTCCTGATACATTTATAAAACAATAATTTTTTACTGGCTGTTGAACTGGAAGGAAAGGTTAATAAATGTACAGTGAAGTCTTAAAAATGAATTGTTCATTGAACCAAAAAAAGAATTATTTATATAATTATCTTAAAATATATTACGACAAATTTTTTTTTTATGGCAATTTAATTTTTCCTTGTATTTTAATATAAATGAAAATTTTTCTAATTAATTTTAACAATATTATTTTAATAAATACTATTTTTTGAATAACTCTTTGTATCAAGAATTCTTCATTTTATTTTTTATCGATAAATATTACACTTGGTCACGAGATAATGCTAATGGATAAAAAATTCTCCCAAAGCCACCCTTCAGATTATAAAATTATATGAAAACTGTTTTCCCTAATAAAAATATTATTTCTTTAGTAAAAGTATAATTAATTGAAAAATTACAGACTAATATTGTAAAATATTAACTAGTAGAATCCCTTTCACGTTCCAACTATATGGTTTAAGTTTAGATTAACACCTAAAAAAGATGTATGCCTCTCATATAGTGTTTTAAGATTAAAAATTTAATAGTAAAAACAATTTATTAAATGTGTTAATAATTTTCGCTCTAGGTTTATACCTTAAATCTGTCACTAATTATAGTATAAATTCTTAAAAACGTGTTTGAGTATACTTAGTATATGTATAATGTACTTAAATATTTAGAGAGAATTTTTTATTTAATGTTTTAGCCCTCCTTCTGGGTAAATAGCAATTAACCAAATTTCTCATTTGCCGTTATAAAAAACAAAAATATTATGAATAGCCCGCGAGGCAGTAATAAATATGCGAAGAAAAAATTTAATTGCGTGTTTTGAAAAATACTTTTACATTGGCTAATTTTAACTTCTACTCATATCTTTTGCGTCCTAGGGAAACACGCTATCATATTTTTATTATTGTTTACTCTTTTTTTTGCTTTGTTTTATTTATAAACGAGGCTTATTTATTATATTATTTTTTATTTTTTTAACACAGTAGATACGTAACACTACAATTATTATTCTTATGGCATATGACATTAATATACCTTAATGAAGAAAGATAAAATTAAATTTTAAAGAAACGCAAATTAAAATTCTTATAAAAAATATATTTTTAATAAACAAGAAGTTTAAATAATAAGAATTGATCAGTCATAGCTAATATTATTTAAAATTAAAAAATATATTTAAAATATTAATTTAAAACCAAAAAACAAAAAAAAAACTGCGTATACGTATTTTGGAAATAATGTTACTATCATTCAGAATCTGAACACATATTGTCAGTTTCTGTTAGCGTTGATGATGGTTTTTTGTAATTTATAAGTATAATATTTTTTTTTTGTTTTAAATTAATATTTTAAATACAATTTTTTAATTTTAAACAACAAGTTTAATTAAATTATAGTTTTAAAAGATTATTTAAGAAGTACAATGGAAAAAAATTATTCGTGTTAATATTTTCTTTATTATTATATTTAATATCTTCCATAAAAAGATGCGCTTGTGTTAGAGAGGGCGATAAAACCTACAAACGCAACGGTATCGAACGCTGTACTTATGCACCAAAACACAATGCGTTACCGACTAAGCTACGAACTTGCCTAATTGCTATAATCGTACAATGATCCATTTTTTAATCAAATTGAACGTTTCGTTGCCATAAATATTATCAACACTATTAACTAGGAAATTTAATAGTAATTCTTTTGAGGTGTGTGTATGTGTATAGCATCCATTTTGTTCTGAGGTATTAAATAATAATCAATCAAATGCCGCCTGTTCCTGAACATGCAATAACTATATCTTGTTTCGCTTTCACCCGTCAGGACCAAATGTTTAAAAATCCATCTAGTGTGGCACAGAAAAGACTACTAATCAATTTTACTAAGATTTCATACGGATTTTAATACTCGTTTATTGAACTAAATATTGAAAAACAACTTAAATTTTTTTGCGCTTTCTGTTGAAAGCGTTATCCACGTGTTGTGTCCCGTTACACGGTAATTTACTAAAATTAGATTATAGTAATACTATACAGACGCATTGAACTTTTTGGTTTTATTATCGTTATTGTGTTGCAGCTAAAAATCTGTAAAGCCAAATCCGATATTTATTCAATACACCGTATATATTGATTTTGCTCAATTAATCCCTATTTTAATGAAAATTGATTATACGAATGACTACTACAAAATCAGTTTAATGTACGAGTATAACTTATCAGTGCTTATAGAAGTTTAAGCTATCTACTTTTATTTATCATACATACAATTTTATATACATGAACAATACAAAACAAATTTATAATCTAATACACACTTTATCAAACATATTTTAATAGGGGTGGATCTCTCATTGTAGAAAATTAGTTCTATAGAAAATTACATTATTTTATTATTTTAATTTAAATTTTAGACCCTTATAATTCATGCTAACTTTGCTTCTGCATTTTAGTATGTTCTACGTTGTTAACATATTTTTAATATGTATTTATTAATATGTAATTGCACTTGAAAAAAACGAATTCATAAAAATTGTGAATAATTCAAGTAAACGATATTCGTACGCGCTTAATTGAATTTTTGTTTAAGTTATAATTATTTAAAAAGAGAGATTTTATCAATATTTTATTTTTTCTTCGAAAAGCACTGTTCAAGGTTGTATTGATGGATGGTTGAAGAAAAAGAGCTCCCCTAAAACTCATTCGACAACCAAATATTTGACCAAAAATATTACTTCCAAAAGAATTATAAGAAAAAAAAAATTTTGTAAAAATTTCCTATAATATTTATTTAAAAAATAATAATTTAAACATTGATCGATCAAATTTTTGAGTAGATACTTTTCTTGGATCACTTTATAGATATTAAATCCGATAAATTAATAATTGTATTCAGTAATAATGAAATAACTGAATATATTTATACATATAAATAAACAAATATTTGATTAACTTATAAAATAACAAAGAAAGAAATTGTTTCCGTGTAAATATTTTCATAACAATTTATAATAATTACTTATTACATTTTTGTACTAAATTTAATTTATTAATATCCTTAAATAAGGATCTCAATTAAATCATCGTTAACGGTTGCTATTAGTAAGCTAATTCAGTGAACTTTGAAGATAACTCATTATTATCCATAAAATAGTTTTAAATAGCCCATGGGTATTATACATTTAATGAATTCAGTACAAACTAAAGTAATCTCCCTCAGACACTATCTCACCGATATTATGATTAAATATTACCTTTCATTATAATTAAAGAAATAAAAATATATTATATCTTAATTTAAAATAATGTATAACACATGAATGTTGAAATATTTAAATCTAATTTAATACTTAATTTATTATTATTTAATATTAATACACTCATTAATGTGTATATAATTTCAATTTTATCTGCAGATGTTTTTTATGATAAATTTATATATTACTAAATTATACAATTCAAATAATTTTATAGTTATCATATTGTAAAAAACTTCTTGAACAAAAATCACATGTAATGTCTTAAAGTTTAGTCGTAGATTAGTTTTTATTATCATTGTATAATCAATTTGACAATCACTTTTTTAAAAAATTGAGCGTTATCATTGGGTAATACTTAATTTTATACAAAAAATAATGCATTATAAGATAGAAAAAGTTAAATTTTATAATGTTTCTTATGATCAGCTATCTCTACAACGATAATATGCTTGAAATTTATACACTATTATAGTATATAGCATTAACGTAGTTTGAATAGAGCATAGAAACATTAGTAGTAGCCCTAAAAATCAATTACTATTTGGGGGGAAAAGGGAGACTATATAGCAAATTGGTAGAGACGCTTCCGGTCAGTATTTTTATAAAAATTTATGAAATAGAAAATATTATTTTAGCTATTCCAATAAAATGTTCGAGCTAGGACCATAGTATCAAGATGATATTTGGATAATATTATTATCTAAGAGTAATCTATTCGGTAAAAAAAAACAAATAATATTTATTTTAATATTAAAAAAATGCAAATCAATAAAAAATAAAAACTCATTTTAAACGTATTATTAATATCACACTTTTAACTTCGATGCGAAGCTGCGAACCTATTTCATTCAACGTTAAGTCAAAAGATCATAAATCGTATCTAGTCGAAGACATTACCCTCAAAAATTGAAAAATTTTCAGATGAGAGTATCTCCAAAAAAATTACAAATCACTAATTTTCGACATTTTTAAAATTTTTTTGTACTTAAAACTGCCATAACTTTTTTAAAGATGACTAAATCAATATAATTTTTTTTTATAGATTCATGATTTTTTTACATATTATTCAGTATATTTTTTCTATAAATCTGACACTTTACCTGCCCACAGGGGGGATTTAAAATGACAACTTTTTCACAAAAAATGAACTTTTTCGACTTAACTTTTGAAAGTGTTCCGGAAAGTCTGACACTTATATATATATCTTAAATTAAAGATAATGTAATATTCTCTATTATGGAAAAAAAAATGTCGGATTTATTTTGACCTCACTGTGCTGGGTTTTTTTACTTAAAATTGCCACAACTTTTTTAAAAATGACCAAATCAATATATTTATTTTTCTGCATATGGATATGCATAAAAAATGTTATTCGTAGTGTTTATTTTAAACTAATAAAAGAGCTGAAATATTGCTTAACTTTTATACTACTATTAACAAATCAAAAAATAAAAAATAATTTTTTTGGCAACGTAACTAAATGGACCTGTTGTAATTAGCTTTTTTTAACAACAATTTTGCAACGCAAAAGTGGTATTCAATTTTTCTTAAACAACTAGAAGGGTCATAGCATTAAGTATCGAATAAAATACCTATTTAATAACCGAAAAGATAATTTGTACTATTCGTGTATAAATTGTATGCCGTGCGTATTATTGATTTCCAAAAAACATAGTTTTTAAAAAGTTTTATTAAGATATTTTCATTGGATTGTAAAGAATTGTAATTTTTCACGTTGTCCGCGATAAAATAAATATCATATAACGAAAGTTTTCTTGAATACATGTCCATAAAAACTTTTTTCATTGAAACTTTTTTGTATTTAAATAAATAAAATTCATTAGATTTGACCAATTTACTTTATGACTATATACGATTTCAAAATAAAAGATGCATACTAACTAGTAAAGACAGTATTATTATTATTATAACTTCTCAAGAAGTAATCCGTAAAAGCATATAAAATGCTCATATTCTCTTTACTTACTATAAATATTTAAATATTATGTACTGTGAGTAAACAGTCAATATTTTTACACGGAAATAGCTACAGTGTACATCAAGAATGTGAAGTATGGCAAGATAAACAAGATCACTGAGGCCTGACCTCTTTATAAAGCTTAAAAAAAACCGAGGGAGTAAAGTAATTCATTGTACACTAACGGTAGCCCAATCTCTTGTGCCTTGTCGACGACATAAAATCCTCAGCAATGTGCGCTGGACGTAGTTGAGAAATGAAAAAAATCGACCGGCTGGTAAACGCCTACACCACAGTTGATCAGACAGCCGCACAATATACGAACAGAAAGCTCCCACCGAAACAGCGCACACTAAGCAAACAACGTTATTCTTTACCCGAAGCGAAGCTCCATTATTTCATAGCGCTCAATGTGCTTTGCCCTACAAAAACGTCTCTTACGAATGTCAGATTCGTTCATATGGTGATAAACCTCTACTTAAATCTAATAGCACATTACATAAAACACTTACCTAACTCTGAAATAGCTCTGATNCACATTACATAAAACACTTACCTAACTCTGAAATACCTCTGATTATTAATCGTCAAATTTTGTGTCAAGTATTTGGCTTTAAGGACAAATGACTTTACACATACTGCACGTTTAGAAAAACTTTATACAAGTTTATGTTGAACAAATAAATTTATCATTTCCATTTTAACTTGAATAGTGAACAATTCTGTTTAGATAAAATACATTTTATAATGAATGTTGGTGATGGGTATAATCTATGCTCAAAATTAATGACTCACGACAAAGATATTTTGAAATAATGTTCATTAACTTTTACAAAAATTCTATAAATATACTCAAGTTATAAGGAAAATTAAATTGAAATGAAATTTTCAATTTCTTATTTTATTTGAGAGAGAATGCGTAATACTCTTTATAAATTCGAATACAAGTAAATCTTTGACAATATATATATATATATATATATATATAAATCTCAGTGTTAAAAAAAAATTATGATTATTATACCTCATAAACATATAATTGAATGAAAAATATTTCAAACACGTAATAAAATGATAATTTTCGTTCGTATAACAATAAACTTGATAAAGATGAAACTCTGAATTTTATTTTTACTCTTCCTTTCAATAACTTTTCTTAGAAAATATTTCCAAGAGAAAATGTTGGTAAAACAAATTTAAAAAAATAATTAAAAACAGGACAACCAGAAATGTAAATTCGTTACTTAAATCGTTTGCGAATACGTAGAACTGCCCTTAAGATTATGCATATTAATATTTAGCTTTCATACAAACGATGCGAAATTAAAATATCATCGTTAAACAAGTCAAAACTATAATGAATTCGTTAAAATATTAATACTTTTCAGGTAGTGGGTAAAGAGTGGCCATACAATGACTCTACAATGGTGACCTAATTTAATATCGTGTTGCGTGATTATTATTTGTTTATTTTAATTGCACTTTCAATACCATTGTTTGTAATCGATAACAATAAAAACAAGTTTTAATGATTTTACCTCACTTTCCCTTCTTCGACACTAATTAGTTGATTTATAGTTCATTAATTGTGAAAAAACAATTAATCTACACGATTTTTTTCGTGTTTATTGAGTAAATATAACATTATACAATTTCAAATAAATCATTTTATTTTTAAAATTACTTTGATTCAGCAAAAAATCAAATAATCAAAAAACAGAGTATTTTGAGAACGAAGATAGTATTATATCAGTTACAATTGAGGAATCCATTACAATACACAGGTGCTGACCTATTATCCAAAATTTACTAAAGCAAATAGTTAGTCTATAGAATTTCAATCAATGGAGTCTAGTCTGACATTTTTTCTTGCAATTTTGGAAAGTGACATGAATTTGATGCATCGTTAATTCGTTTCTTATTTTCATTCGCTCTTGTTCTTAGAACATAGGCCGTTTCTTAATTAGAAAAACTCTAGAAACAGTCAATTGTATACTGTAATATACAAATGTAATTATTCCAAAAAATAAATACATTTTTGATTAAAAAGAGATTTTGTTTTAAATTTATTTTATTTTATTTTCAGGTTGAATATTTTCAATTAAATCGAATAACAAAAACTTGATTTGACCTTAGTAGAGCTGGCACTGTGTACCCAAATACCTCCGGCAATAACATCATTTCATTTTCACATGGAGAATATCAGCTGAAAAAAACAAGGTTAGTTTCAAATATTTGAAATATCAATTTTAATCAATATACATTCAAAATTTAATATTGTTTTATATTATTTTTAAAATTATTAAATTTTGTTTTTATATTTTCCCTGTGAACACAAATTTGAAAGATCACGTTGATAAGATTTTTGTATTTAATATGTAAATATATTTACATTTAAAACCTTCGATATAATATACTTAGTATTATTTAGAAACAGAATTATCGGCTCACGCAATATTTTCATTAATATAAGATAAAATATATTTTTTTCTTTTGAGAATATATTAGGATACTACACTCTTAAATTAATACAAAAAAATTTAACCCTATCCCCTTTAAATTTTATCATCTTTACCTTTTTAAATAGAAACATAAACATTTCACTAGGTTACAAATAAGAAACAAACTAAGAATATGGTTGCATTTAATAACAACTTTTGATACAGTATTTTAAAAGTATTAACACTTCATATTTTCATTTTAAGACATTTATGAATCGCAATACTTCTCCCGCCATTATATAAAAATGCTAATATCTTTTAAAACAATTTGTTTAGTTCACAAGTTGTTATCGATTGGTTATTTTCATAGTTATATCATTTTCTTATTTGTAAGCAAGGTAAACATGTATGTTTCCATTTAAAAACTTGAGATTATACAATTTTAAGGACAAATAACAGAGGGAAAAGCTGTATTTTAAAGTGTGAAAGATATTCGAAAACAATTTTCTGATGAATTAGTAATTCTGATAAAACTGAGTCTATGTTTTATTAACTTAATAATCCATCAAAATAAAATGTATATATCTTATCTGGAGATATGAGGAATGATTACTCTATTCGCAAATTATCAAGATTTAGGAAAGGTGAAATATAATATTGTGACGATGTTAAGGAACAGTCATAAACATTGTACTCTTATGACATACAGTTGAATAGAAATTTACATCAGTATCATCACATAAGTGTTTCATTTTTTTTAAATATACAAATATGGGATAATTTATTATTTCTTTAGAGGAAAAATAGAACTGTAATATATATGAACTCGCAAGAAAAATTAGAAATTTGAGTTAATAAATAATAAAATACACATAAATAACTGTTTTACTTTTTTTATGTTAAGTCTTGATGGCTAGATAAGAAAATATATTATCTAGATGTTAGCTACAATTTGTTGTCTTCGCAGTATAAAATTTTATTCGCCTCATTTTTTGACACGCAATGAGTATACAAGAGTTGAAGACGATTAAAATGTAAAATTAAACAGTTTCTTTTATTATAAAACTAAACAAATCCATTATAATTGAATACAATGATTTTAAATCTACACAGCAAATTCTAATGAAAACGATACATCGTTAGATAACTTTAATCGCGAATAAATCAAAATTTTCTCCAGAAATACAGTAACTAAATACATTATTAATTAAAAATTTTATCCTTTATGAGAATTAATTGATTATACCAGGCATATGTATTATATCAGTAGAAATTAATCTTTTTGCTGGTTTTATATAACAGATTTTATTATTTAATCATGTCTTAAAAATATTCTAAAAATCTTCAACTATGTTTCCATTTTATTCTACACGACTATCAAAATATAACTATCAAATTTAATATGTAATTTATGATTATATAATTATAGTATTATGAATAAATATCGACTTCAAATATAAACTGTAACCATGGACCATAAGACAGAAAACTAAATGTTAAAATTATTAATGTTGTTATAGTGTATTTTATTTTATTTACAGTTATCGAAGCTAAAATAACCATGGTCTGACTCTTTTATATATATCTTAAATTAAAGATAATGTAATGCACTTTATTATGAAAAAAAAAAAATTTCTGACATCATTTTGTCTTCACGGTGAAAATGGCTACCAAATGCTATTTTTGTGTGAAAATTTTCGATTTTATTTTTTACATTTTTAACTTTATAATGCTATAACTTATTGAAAAGTGTATGGATCAACACAATTTTTTTATGAGAAATAATATTTTTTAATAATCTCTTTTTCATTTTTCATTTGACATACTTTATCTTAATCATATCATATCATATCTTAATGGTATATTAATAAAGAAATAGCAGATTATGTAGCTTTTGGAATAATCCACCAATTTTTTAAAATTAAACACTATCTAAAGATTTACATCGAAGAGTATTTTTTATAGTGATTTTAATCACTGTCAGATATCATTATACTTGATCCAACTATGCCACGTCACCACTGTGCCGCGACCTCACTGTGCTGGTGTTTTTTATAGTTATTAATAGTGTATTATTTAAAAAAAATTTTCTTTCTTAAAAAATTAATTTTTGATAATAACCACCAAAATAATTTATTCTTATTTGATTAATTTTAATATTTCTCTGTTAAAAACCAAGTATTAAATTTCTGAATAAAAAATATAAAAAATAATTTAAGCAGATAAAGGTAACGTTAAGCTTAACCTCAAGATAAAATAACAATAAATTTGGAGCTTTAAACAGAAATATTTAGACTAACCAGTTATACAATTAATATAATATACAAAGGTTCAAACATTTCTTAAACAAATCAATTGTTACAAAAAATGAGAATAATAGAAGAAACCATTTTTCTTACTTACTGAACAATCTATACGTATATTTTTTTCACTCTTACAAAGAAAGTTTCTTAACTATGGATACATTGAGTCAATATAATTAATATACAAAGACGAAAATACAAAAGGTTAGATTCAATTAATCATAAGTATAATTGAAATAACTACTTAAAGTTATAGATAAGTAAGTAGATATTCTTTTCATTTTGATTTACTTAAATCTATATCAATTCTACTCATTTTTGTAAAAATAAAATAATTTAAAGTTTACCACTCTAAGTAAACTCTAAATCCAATTTATAGCTGAATATTAATAAAAGTAAAAATCTTCTCTTAATCATTATTAGTTTACTATATTATAATGTTGAAAAAATTACAATTTTTAATTTTAAATAAATATTAAACCTTTTTATACTTTTACATAATATATTTAATAATTTTTTAACAATGTAAACATACATTTAATGTGTATTTAGAACTCGTTAAATATGCCTTTCTTGATTTAACAACTCGTTACCTTGGTAATCGGTACAAATATTTGTATTCCATGTCAGTACAATATTATAATAGTATATATTATTTATCTTCAAACCTTGAAAAATCATTTTGGATTAAGAGCAAAATACTTTAACTTACCAATTCAATGAATTGTTTATAAATACTCTTATTAACAGAATTTCAAAGATTATTCTTAAATTAATCAGTTTTAATTTAAAAAAACCCAGCACAGGGGGGTCGCGGCAAAGTGGTAACGTGGCATAGTTGGATCAAGTATAAAGATATCTGACAGTGATTAAAATCACTATCATAAAAAACGCTTCGATGCAATTCTTTAGATAGTGTTTAATTTTAAAAAAATTGGTGGATTATTCCAAAAGTCACATGGTTTCCTATTTCCTTATTAATATCCTGATTAAGATAAAGTATGTCGAATAAAAAAGGGATTATTAAAAAATATTATTTCTCATTAAAAAAATTGTGCTGATCCATACATTTTTCAAAAAGTTATAGCATAATAAAGTTAAAAATGTAAAATACAAAATCGAAAATTTTCACACAAAAATAGCATTCGGTAACTATTTTCACTGTGAAGATAAAATAAAGTCCGAAATTTTTTTTTTCCATAATAAAGTACATTACATTAGCTTTAATTTAATATATATACAAAAGTGTCGGACTTTCCGGAACATTTTCAAAAGTCAAGTTGAAAAAGTTGTCATTTTAAATCCCTCCCTGTGATCAGATTTATAAAAAAATTATATTGATTTGTTCAATTTTGAAAAAGTTATGGCAATTTGAAGTAAATAAAAATTGAAAAAATTTCGAAAATTAGCGTTTTTTAAATTTGTAAATTTTTTGGAGGTTTCCCCCATTTACGGGGAACGAGGGATTTTTTTCAATTTTTGAGAGTAATGTCTTCGACTAGATACGATTTGTGATATTTTGACGTATCATTGAAAGAAATCTGTTCGGTGAGAGCTGAGAAAAAGTGGTAACAGACACAAAAAAAAAAAAATAAACACATCTTAGTAAAACCAATATCTTCTCAGCTTCGCATCGAAGCTAAACATATTTGATTTAAATAATGGTAAACACTAATTTTAATTATAAATAGGTCAAAAATAATTCAAATATAATTATAACTTCTATCGTAATAGGTTGGGTTGGGATAACTCGTAATACCTCTAAAAAAATGTTATGAATTGAAGGGTTTATTTATTATCTAATTTTAAATATTTTTATTTATGTACAAATTTTAGCTAAAAATACTTTAGAAATGGGTATCTGAAATGTCCATAACCCATTTGTCCATGTTTCTCAGGTTGTAGCAAAACATTATTGCAACAGAATAAAAAAAACAATAAAACTAACGTTATTCATAACTAAAATTGAAAAACTAAAAATATATAATATCAATAAACGTAAAATATTGTTAATCATAATGCTATTATAAAGTAAAACAGTTTTTATTATAACAAAAATAAATGCATTTTAAATTTAAATTTTTTTAAAGTAATCAGTTTATCAAATCCACTAGATTACTCTCATTTTATACCTAAAGGAAGAGTACGACCGGGAAATATCAAGTGATAAAAATAGCAATTCATACTCCTCACCATCAGTCATTACTTTAAATTTTTAATAACTTTTGAAATACTGGTCCAAAAGTTGTAATCTATTAGTCATTTTCTTAATTAGATTGTTTCCTATTTTATAAACTAGTTAAATATGTATGTTGCCATTAAAAAAAAATAAAGATGACACTCCTGAATGTTGTAAGGGATGATTCTAAAAAATTACAATTGATAAATTAAGAAATATATGTAATTTATAGAAATAAATTTTTTTTTTTTGTTTTGAGAGCAATCATGTAGTTTATTTTAAACCGATTGATTATATTTTTTTGTTTAAAAGAATTCCAAGTAAAAAAAAAGTAATCATTTGCCTATATAAAAAATTGCTTATGTTTCGAACCCTTTTAACGTTAAAAAATGTAATGTTTTAAGATTAAAAACGTAATATATAAAACTTGTTTAGCGTTAAAGTCAATTATAAAATAACATTAAAATATATTTAAACGTTAAACGAAAAAAAATTAATACGACTACCTGTCTCTAATTTATAATTATAATACTTGTTTATAAAGTGTATCTTATATGATTTTTTTTTCTTTTTATAGATCTTTATACAGTTTTTTGGAAAAATATTTTCCTCTACTTAGTTTTCCATTTACTTTGTAGCTTTTATGTGTCTAGACTTTCTTTAGATAGGGGAAATTTAATAATGGTAGAAAAAATCAAAGTAGAGTTTCTATAATATAATAAATGTGAAACAGAACACTAGAACTTTGTGTAACCCTTAACTCAAGTATTCAAAGTACTTAATAATTAAGGATTGGGTGTTCTTTACTAGTATACACGAGAAAATATTATTTCCCTATAATTTTTACAAATAAAACCTATACCTTTGTAACATTGAACTATATTCATGTGTATTAACCACTAAAAAGTTCAGAAAATTGTTTATTCTAAAAGTTTGACCGCCCGTGGATTTTTTTTTTTTACTCGTAATATTGGTATCCTGTTGAGACTGAGAGAATAATTTAAAATATAAGTTCAATTTTACTCTTCATGATATAATTTATAATGGAATAAAACTTTACTGTAAATGCAGTTTATTTTGGCTTGGACATTGTGATAGAACAAATAACTCTACAAAATGCGTGTTGTCTATATAAAAAAAGTTCTACATCAATTCTTATTAGATATTCATTTGTTTCTATCAATATTGTAATCGTTAAGCCACAAGAAAAGTCGAAACTAGACCTTTACATGTAAAAGTCTAGTTTAGCCAAGACCAAAAAAATTTAGGTTTGCACTTTTAGATATATTAATTTTTTTTTTTTAGTGATGATCTAGTGAAACTAAGAAGCTTAGTTTTTTTTTATTAAGGAATATTAAGGAGGCGGGATTTAGTTAGCCACTCCCCCAATACTTTTTTTTAAATAAAATTTTTCGCCTTATATTTTTATTATTATTTTCGTTCACATAAGAGGGCGTGATAGATAAATCAGACGCCGTCTTAGTGTTGATGTACAGCTTCGCTATTTGCTGGTTTCTGGATGGGTGACCATACGGAAATTTTAATAGTCACACACACCTTACCCTCTTACTGGCTCTCTAAGCTGTATTAAGAATACGTCAGGTCGACAGCCGGTGTAAAAAAACCTGTCAAATCATAAAACAAAACTAACCTAAAATAGTTGGGATAAAGACCACGGAGATGATGATTTTAGCTCATATAAAATGTTTATGTTATAGTTATTAAATAATTAATTAATTGTTAATTAATAGCATTAATTAAAAATTGACGTCTAATTTAGTTATTTTGTTATCATATAAATTAATCAGTAAATCAAGAAATGATAAATAAGTCACTTTTATTTGATGTGTTCTTATGAATCTATCTCATGTAAAGTTTATTAAAGTACCTATTTAAAATTCATCAATTCACAATTTTTTAAATGCTTTTATACCATTTTACTTGTATTAACAAATATAGTTGTAAATTAAAAATACAGTTTTTCATTGGAATAATTTAATATTGCGCAAAAAGTCTTTTCGAAATACCATTACTTATTAATCGATCATAAAAGACTATTAATCAGTGAATTAATTTTCAAAAGAAGGTTTTCTTTAGTTCATAAACTTTTATAAATAGAATTCCGTAGCCAATTGATGCCTTGTAATTATTTCTGTCATCAATACATAACTATGGGTTTTATGGAATTCATCAATGGCATTTAACATTTATTGAAACTTCAGTGAACCACTAAAATGCTGATAATCTTTTTACGAAAAATTACTTATAACGTGGCATGAAAACCAAAAGGATCTTTCATATTTACAATGCCCATGAAAGATAAAACCTTTTGGTTTTCACACCGTGATAATACAAAAGTTATATTATTAAAATCTTCATATAAATATGGTGTATTTCATCAATTATTTTTAACAATAGAATAACATTTTAAAGCTTCTCTTATCGTTCGTTTGTCGATCAATTATCTCTGACAATTGACTGATTATTTAATATCTAATAATTAATGAGACTTTGGTAACACCTAATATCTTATAAAAATGCTTTTATAGCTTAATATGATTTAATTTCAGGTTATAATAAAACAATTTATATTATCAAATAAATTCAAAAATATTATAATAGTGTACATTGTGATTAACAATATTGAAGTATTTTATCATATCATTACATTGCANTTGTGATTAACAATATTGAAGTATTTTATCATATCATTACATTGCATATTACGTAGCAGAATGTAATTTACTCTGTAATTATGACTAATTTCTTGAAAATTATGAAATAAACATTAATTTTATTTTTAAAAATGCTTTCCTGAACTTTTAATAATTTTTTTAAAGAATAAATTTTAAACTAAAATATGTTAGTCATAAGTATTATATATTCAGTTCGTTAATTTGTTATACAAATAGTTTTCATAACTACGGTTTAAAAGACCTCATAATATTTGACATTTTTTTAAGCTAAATAAGTACACCAAATTAAGAAAAACCTAAAGAATAACGACATCATTTTAGTAAGTGTATATCGTTCATTGTACACAATATATAGAATACAATACGTTATAATTTGTCGCTTAAGGTTAGTGTCACAAATTTAATATTCTTTTATTTTGTTTTCATTACCAAGATAATTCCATTTAGTTAAAAACTTATTTATTTTTTATATTTATATGTATTTACAAAATAATTAAAATATGTCTCCAACTGTACTCAATTAAACTCTTATTTTTATGGAATAAAATGTTTACGACGGTTCGTGTCTTCGGAATAAATTACTTGTTCTTGACAACTTGGGCTAAAACGAATGAATAAAATAAAAAAATGACGTATAAACAGTATTTTAGAATTACACCCGCACTAAAGGCCGCTACTGACTTTGCATGGAGGTTTTTAAACAAATTATTAATTCAAGTTAAAACGTCCATCTATTGCCAGTGAAAGTGATAAGATAATTTTTTTATTTTTACTAAACGTATCAATAAATGATGTTTCCTGTTGTCAACGTTCAATAGAGTAGGAATAATACTCGTGTAGCTCTGTATCAATCTAAAAATTTCAAACATTTCTAATCATTTTTTTTGAGTGGGAGATTACAATCTTCTAACCCTCGTGGTTGCGTCACTGTATACATTTATCGTATAAGTTTTCAAAAAAATATTAAAAACGTTTTGATTAGCTTTTTTTTAAAATTTAATTTTCAGATGTCTTGACAATGATCCAAATGGCGGCAATATGAGACCCTTACCGCCGGGTCACGATGGAACCGA
>NW_026099807.1:0-18828 GCF_025091365.1 Daktulosphaira vitifoliae | reverse complement strand
TAGAAACTTAAGTTGTTATATAGTATTTATACATAATCAAAGCATTAAAAATCCAAATACATTAAAGAATAAAATTGACTTAATTTAAGTACTAATAAAAATAAATTGTTTTTCAGTGCAACAACCAGATAAATCTATGCTCCCTTTAACTTTGACTAACAATATTTCAATATTAATATTTTTTTTTCAAATATGTATGTAAAAATGAGTGTAGAATTCAAATACATTATGTTGACACAATTTAAGTATAAATAAAAGTTTTTAAACAAAATTTACATTGTCCTGAAAAATTAAAAAAAGTGGATTTATCTGGTTGTTGCAGAAAGCCCTGCATTTACTTTTTAGCATCCTCTTTCATAACTTGTAGAGATGTCGAATTAATTTTTTTAATGTTAACATACATATTTAGGTAGCGTATAAAATAAAAAATGATAATAACTCTTGGATCAACGCTTCACCTCAAGTCAATATTTTAGAATACTGCTAATAACTTCTAAATGACTGGTCCAAAATATGTCAACCAGTCATTTCCTATTTTATAAGTTAGTGAAATATGTATAAGCTGTATTGTTTATAGTAAGTGTTATAGCACGAAGAGTTATTTTTATATATTATATATTTTTCTAAAAGTGTTAGTGTTGATTTTAGAGCGGGTATCTAAACTAAAAATTTAAAACACGAACACTCTANGCTCCATCAGTGAGTCTGGTGTCTTCAAACCTTGGTACGTCGGTTCCATCAGTACCCGACAGTATCAAGTCTCCAACACAAGACTCAATGAGTAGCCCCTGCTCTGTGGTCAACTTGTTAGTGGGGTAGCCTGCGAGGACCAGAGCCACTTTTTTATCATCGGTTACCACGTCCCTGTAGGTCGGTACCCAATGAGTTTTCTTACATGGAGGTTCTTGCCCCTTGTCCTCAGGATTTTGAGCTTCGGTTCCCTTTGACTTTTTCAAGTCATCGGTTCCCTTGTCTCCCTCCTTTGGTAGGTTCTTCTGCCCCTCCATGTTTGCTCGGCTCCTCTTCAGCTTGCGCCTCTGACTGCCGCTCAATTTCTCAGGTCTAAGTTTTAGACCTTCGATTTTGTCAGCTACTGCTCCCAGTTGATCTTGCGATTCCTGGTCTACATTTTCTGACGTTGCTGTCTCTTTGCTAGTAGACGGTTCACCAAGTGTCCCGTTGTTGGCATTGAGACCTTCAAGTTCGGCGATTCTTCTGCGAAGAGTCGCCAGTTCACGATCTTGTTCCGACAGGTTGTCCGTAGGATCCCTGATCGTCACAAGTTCGTTGTTTTGTGGTTTTTCTATGTTTTTGTCCATATAGTTCCCACGAGAAGTCGAGAAATAAAGGTCCGTCACAGCAGAGCTCGATACTGTGATAAGGCTGTATACTCTATGGTGCGCCAGGTGCCATAGAGGATCCCAATGGTCACTTTACCTTTCGGCTAACTACCCTGTGACAAGTTAGCAACCCTTTCACTTGGTATGGCTGGGTTAGGGGGGCCTATTCGCTGTTAGCAAGCAGGTATGCCCAGGCCTACCGGTCCCAACTAACCAAAGTCATGACCGGCTAAGAGCAATGGTACGTGTTGCCACCCCCACTGAAATAACTAGGGTCCGCGGGGTTGTTAGGCCCGTAATCCTTGCGGATTCCCCTGCGGGAGAAATGTTGTTAACAATAATTTTTTTATGAAATATAATATCTTTTCATAATCCGTTTTTCATTTGACATACTTTATCTTAATCAGGATTAAGAATAATCCACCAATTTGTCATTATACTAGATCTAACTATGCCACGTCATCATTGTGCTGCGACCCCCTGTGCTGGGTTTTTTTAATTACATATTTTTTTAACCGCTAATAGTTGAAGAGCTTGCAGCAACAACCACATAAATCAACTTTTTTTCAAAACTCAATTTTTTACGGAAATGTATAAAGGAAATTATTCTTGAAATTCAAACGCAACAACTAGTTAAATCCGATCAATAGTGATGGAGTTATTACTGAAATGGTCTTATCTTGTTTTGTAATTTGCTTCAACAACCATTTATCTGACATTTTTAGAAACTTAAGTTGTTATATAGTATTTATACATAATCAAAGCATTAAAAATCCAAATACATTAAAGAATAAAATTGACTTCATTATTATATGAAACATTAAGGTAAAGGTATANATTGACTTCATTATTATATGAAACATTAAGGTAAAGGTATATAGAGTGATACAGAAATAACCATAAACATAAATGATCAAGTTACTGAAATAGAAAACGGATTGTAACATTCCATGTATTCATAGAAATATTACATAATCGTTTATGGAACAAAATTTTGTACGCCGAAAAGCGTTAAAAACATCATTTGTTAATACAAAAAAAGTCCTGCAAATTGATTTTGATGAATTTTAGACCAGTTTAAGTTTTTATAAATTTAAACGATTGGACTTTTAATAAAAAAATTTTATTTAAATTATCGTTGAACCTCATATTAGTACACAAATTTATAAAATATAGTTGAAATGCTGTAAAGATTCGTTCAATAATGGGTCGTTGGGACTTAGAGCTATAATATTTTCGATATTAGACACTGTGACGTAATTATTATTTAAATTTATTTTTCCTTTATATATTTATTATTTGTTCTTATAAAAAAAAACGGTATATTGGTTTTACTCAATTTTAGCTTACTATTTTCAAAGTACAATGTTTAATGTAATAAATGAATATATAAATGAAATCATAAACTAAAATATCCACAATCTATTATATGTAGAGTTTTAAAAAAGTATTATTTTTAAAATTTAGTTACGTGACTTCTTAGAGTGTTACAAAGACTAAGTAATTGATATAATAATGATTTTAAATCAATATTGCGTTTTATTAATCTTCATTGTTATAATTTGTAATATTCAATTCATTTCGTGTAATTGTTTTAAACCAAAACCAAAGATTTTCGCTGATGCAGAAGAATTTGAAGTAGCATTGAAACATGATACTGGGTTTTCTTATTTAATATACCCTGGAATAACTGATATGGATTTTTTAGAACTTAAAAAGATCCTAATTAAGGAAGATAAACCAAAGTCATTTAATCTGCAGGACAGATCACAAATAATATACTACGACCTTTATTGCGGTAATTTATATAATCTTTTAGAATATATGAGCCATATAAGTAATCCTAGTACATATGTTATAATGAATAAAATAATTAAAGGTGGTTATAGTACAAGTTATACTGAAAATATGAGTAAAAATGATATTATAGATAATTTATTTTTGAACGAATTAGTTATTCAACAAATGCTATGTGTAATAATAAAATCAAAACTAGAGGCACCTTTAGACCCTTTATGGAATATGTATATGTATGCAATTTACCAAAAAAAATTGTTGGGGAACGAAATTAATTGGTTTAAAGATTATGATTTAGGAGTTATAGAACATATAAGAAATGGTTTATCATTTCGTATAAACGAAGATTGTAGGGAAAGCAATAAATACAGTTTCACATATCAAAATGAAATACACGAGATACAAACTATTTTAAAAATAAAAAATGTTGTGCAGCTAATGTTAATTAGAAATTATAGTAATCATATGTTAGTGAACAATGAAGAAGTAGAAAATTGGGTTTCTCTTAGGAGTATTTATTTTTGCGAAATTATTAAAGAAGAAGATATTATTAAAACTATAATAGTTCATTTTGGAGAACAGAGTGAAAAGAGATATAAAATTATATCTCATGATATTAATAATGCATATAAAAATGCCAAAATTTGTACTTTTTTTCATAAATGGATTTTTAATATTGGAGCTTATCAAGAAAAATTTTTAAACATTTTTAGATTCGTAGCTTTGCATTTAATGAGAAAGCATCTATTCTATGCAATGTCTATTAAAAATTCAAATATTATTAAAAATTGTAATACTCAAATGTACAATTTCTTGATAAATAATGTGACATTGAAAAAAATTTTCAATTTTAAAAATTCAGAAATCGGAAGTGTCATAGAATCATTTAAAAATAAGCTAACTAAAAAAGATAATACCTATAATATTATAAATTCTAATATTATAAAAAATATTGTAAAAATGATTGATCTTAATACCTTTGATATGTTAGAAATAGATTTAAATGATCCACGTTATAACGAAAATTCAATTCAGAAAACTAAAGAATTATTATCAAATGTTAACATAAGTGAAGAAAACCATAAAAAAATACAGAAATTTAAAGATGTCTCATGTGTAGATGGATTGCATGATAATTTCCTAAGAATTAATATTTTTCTAGAGTATTTCGAAAATATATTTAAGGGTATTAATTTTAAAATGGTTCAGTCATTCATGCAATATTCTTCAAACTACAAAGAAGTTTCTATGAATTATTCTTATACAAAATATGAAAAAAAAATTGATCTGTAATATATATTTATAAGTTATCAAAATTTAATTATATATTAATTTTTATATAATTATAAAATAAATAATATTTGAACGATAGAGTGTGTATATTATTAATTTTAAACAGTTTGAAAAGTTAACAATTCAATAATTGTTAATTATAAATAATTCATTCATTGAACTTTAACTATTTCAATTATTTAACAAAGTAAATTAGGATTCGTAGATTGTGCCCCTATCAAATGCCTATAATTTACATAATTGTTTATGATATTTTATGTTTGTATATCATAAAATATTTTTATTACATTAGTTGATTAGTTATTTTGGAAAATGCCTAAATTTCTATATTTCATGCCCATTCATGATGGCTCAAAATTTAAAAAGGGGTACAAAAATAAAAAATCATTATTGCAAGGTTGAATTTTATGTATAGTTACATGACTTCGCCTGGCTGGGACTTTACCTCAAACTCCATGACCGTGGCCCTCATGCTATTACGGCAAATTAAGCCTTACGGGCTGTTCTTAAAGGCAGGTTACTGAATCCGATAGGAGTATTCGGTTTCTTTGATCACAAAATGTATTGTGTAAAAAAGTATTTCTCCAGAAGTAATTTCTAATACGATTAGTCCCACTTGTAAATTAAACAATATTTACAAATTAATATGACTATAAAAATATTAGGTGTATTCATAATTATACTTTAAAATAACCTACTAGTTATTTTTCAAAATAAATGGTAGGCGAAAAAACTTAATAATCACAAAATCATTATATGTGATGTTTTTACATTAACAATTTAAAAAGTTGACATGGCCAAAGCAATATCGTATCTTATTAAAAATTAAGGACATAAAAAGCTCATAATTCGATCAAAAATCAAAATATTTCAGCGAAATTTTTTTGTAAAGGTAATGTCTTTGTAATGTTATTAGGCTGGTCTGGTAAACATTTAAATCGAAAAACTCTGGTAGTAATGAGAGTTTCTGATTAAAATTTTTAACGCTCATGGTGTGCTAAAAAAAATTTTCTATACTTTGCAAATATTTTTCCCAACTTAACGTCGTAGAGCTCTTTTAATTAAATAGAAATTTGAAAAATAGGACATCGTTAAGCAATTTTTGCAGAATTGGCTAATTTTTAAATGTTTTATTATACAAAAAGATGTTTGCCCAATCATAAATAACATTCTAAGCTTAATTAAAACTATTAATACTAATACAAAAAAGGATGGGCAAGTTAATGAAAATAATTAACGTAATATAATTAGAAATAATATATATAAGTTAACAAATTATTAATCTAACTTGCTTAGTTTCCTCAATTAAAAAAATTTTATTTAATCATTTTGGTTCTTATTTTTTTTTTACAAAAATCGATTATTTATTATATTATTTATTGGTAGGTGATACTAAGAAAGACTGAACACGATTTTCAACTTCTAAATCGAAATGGGAAGAAAAATATTAGTGTAAAAATGTTTTTTTATTTCTTTGTAGTTTACTATCGTTTTGTGCATTTTGGCGTTGTGTGCACTGTTTTATCTTTAAAACTACAGTTGTTATTTAAAAAAAAACAACTATATGTTTACTATGTGAATCACATTAAGAAATTATTATTTGACTTTTTGGTTTCCTAATTTATAATGAGCAATATTAATGCAATTACAGAGGCTTAGCCCCCAAGCTTTGGGAGCTCAATTAAAACTATTTTTATACTTTTAAATACCTATTGAATTACAAGCATATTTATACATATAGTGGGTATGTAGTTAGGGAGGGTTTAATTTATACTAGTGTATATCTATAACGCATACCCAGCTACGAAACATACCTACATGTGTATAAATAAACTTATAATTCAATGAATATTTGCCCAAAAATTGTTATCTACCCTTCAAATATTTTTGCAAGAAAGGAATAAAAAAAATAATTGTTTTGAAATTAAAAAAAAAATGTTATTTGTATGTATTTATTTTATTAATTATACTAATTAATACATTTAAAGTATATTTTTTATTATATACCGACAATACAAAATATGCTTTAAACATAGTCTAATAGCGCAATAATTATTTAAAATCAAAAGGATAATTAGATCAAAAGTTGATAGTTAGATCTGGGGGTCTATTTTTGAATTTTATATTGGTGTATTTATCTGTTTAGTATGCTAAAATACGACGTTTTAGTGCAACTATTAATGTGAAACTAAAAAACCGCATTTTTTAATGTTGATATGCCAAAAAATATATATTAGTGTACTAAAGTTTTAGATGAACTTTTTAGAGTGGGTATCTACCACACTAATCATGATTTTAGTATACGAATTACTGCTATCATTTTATTTCTTATGAAAACGTTTAACTTTGGTGTATTTATAACGTTTCCAAATTAATTTAATAATACATGAATGGAACATCTTTATATATATATAATTCAAGTAATAAATAATTTGGAAATTATTGAAAAATGTCAAGATAATGACCACGCAAAAATGAGATTAAATATAGCGAAAGGTCTGTTCATTGTTTTGTTACTAAATACAATATGGTAATGTACATATATTTTCTAGTTACATAAATAAAATGTTATTTTCTGTAGTTTTGTTTGAAAGAACATTTGTATACAAATTTAGACTAACAAAATATCTACTAAGTTGAATAAAATAAATCCATAAGGGTAAAAATATTTTTACCCCTATCCTAAAATATTTTAAAATAACTATATACATTATTTCTACACAATTTCGTAAATTTTTAGAGATCTATTTTGTCAACTGAGGAGTTGAGTCTTCTAGCGTCCTAGTTACACCAATGTCTACTAGACAATTTTATAATTTAAAATTCATAACAATTCTTGCGTAGTAAAAGATAACCCAATTTTTTTGTTTTTAATTTAGGGTACTTATGAACAATGATTTTATGATTTCAATTTTTTTTTACTTAAAACTGTTATAACTTTTTGTAAAATAGATGATTAAAAACAATTTTTTTTTTAGATACATTAGATATTTAACTATCATTTTGTATACTTTTTTGTAAATCTGATCCTTTACTATCCACAGGGGGAGATTCAAAATGACAACTGTTTTACAAAAAAATAACTTTTCAACTTAACTTTAGAAAGTGTTTCGGAAATACTGACACTTTTATATAAATCTTAAATTAAAGCTTATGTAATATACTTTATTATGGAGAAAAAATAATTTCGTACTTTATTTTGTATTCAGGGTAAAAATGGCTTTTGTATGCTTTTTTTGTGTTGAAATTCTGGATTTCATGTTTTACATTTTTAACATTATAATGCTATAATATTTCGAAAATTGTATGGATCAATACAATTACTCTATGAGAATGAATATTTATATACCTCTTTAATTCGACATACTTTTATTAAATCGGACCATTACTCTTTATATAGGGAGAGAGGGTTCAAAACTTAAAAATGCATATAGAAAAAAGAACCTTTTCAACTTAATTTTTGAATGTGTTCCGGAAATATCGACTTTTTATATATACCTTAAATTAAAGGTTATGTAATATACTTTATTATGGAAAAAAAATGTCAGACTTTAGTTTGTGTTCATTATGAAGATTAATAAAAAAACAGTATGGATNCACAGTGGGGTCGAGGCACAGTGTGGACGAGGCATAGATGGGACAAGTATAGATGATATCTGACAGTGATTAAAATCACCATCATAAGAAACGCTTCGATGCAAATCTGTAGATAGTGTTTCCTTTAGAGAAATTGGTGAAATATTTCAAAAGCAACATGAACTCTTATTTCTTTAATTATATCCTGATTAGTAGTTCTTTGATTTTAAAATATAATATATGAATAAATACTAAATATAGTTTTTAAATTTAATATGAAATTGTGATGCCAGCTATGATGTATGGTTCATAGTGTTGTGCGGTTGATAAGAAAGTAGAGCAGAGAATAAGTGTAGCAGAGATGAGAATGCTTAGTTGGGTGAGTGGAGTGACTCGAGAAGATAGGATAAGGAACGAGCTTATAAGAGGAAGTATAGGTGTTGCGTCAATCGTGGATAAGATGAGAGTAAATAGACTTAGATTGTTTAGTCATGTTATGAGGAGAGAAGAATGGGAAGCTGTAAGAACAGTTATAGAAATGAATTTTGAAGGGAGAAGAGGTAGAGGAAGACCATAAAGGAGATTGAGGAATGTTATTGAATGCGACATGAGGACAGCTGATGTGAGCATAGAAGATGAGGGAGATCGTGTCAAGTGGAAGCTTAGGATAAGGGTGGCCGATCCCAAATAGTTGGGATTAAGGCAAAAAAAA
Source organism: Daktulosphaira vitifoliae (assembly GCF_025091365.1). Classification (NCBI taxonomy): domain Eukaryota; kingdom Metazoa; phylum Arthropoda; class Insecta; order Hemiptera; family Phylloxeridae; genus Daktulosphaira; species Daktulosphaira vitifoliae. Next base: position 10,110 of record NW_026099807.1, on the reverse strand, counting down.
AAATTCCGGTGGCAATTGACATAATATGATTGTTGTTTGGGAATGTACAATTTAGCGTTTAGTTGGGTTTAAACAATATAGCATCAAATCAATTACGGATTCCGACTTTTGGGATCCGGCTAACGGGAGAGGCCACACCACGTTGTGAATCAGCTCTTGATTAATTTCGGGCTGATTCACAACGTGGCGGTGTGAATTTTAGACGGCGTGGGCCGCCCTGAAGCAATACCTTGCGGTAGTTCCAGGGCGGTCCACATTATGTCGGGTGTGGGAAAAAAAAAACACGAAATTAAATATTTTTTGAGAAAAATAAAAAATCTCATGTTTTTGAACTTTTTTTTTGGAATAATTTAACTTAAAAAAAAAAAATTTCGTACAAAAATTGTTTAAAAGACAATTATATACAAAAAAATTATCTTATATTTTTTCATTCAAACAAATATTTTTCGAATTACATTACATTTAATATGAGTACTAAAATGTATATTCCATTTTTTTCATTTTACGATTACTTTTTATTATGTTATACTTAGATTAGACACAATGTTATAAATGCATATGTGCGTATGTGTGAGTTTATTTATTTATTGTATCATAGAAGTGTAGTGTATATTAATATACAAGCGATAGAGTAGGTATTTAATTTCGTGTTTTTTTTTTCCCACACCCGACATAATGTGGACCGCCCTGGAACTACCGCGAGGTACTGCTTGTGTATAAAAACAAAAATTTGTCTTTTATGACATTTTGAATTTAGGTTTTTTGTTATCATCTTATGAAATGAAAAAGACTATGTTATTTCAACAGTTTATAAATAAACATCAAATTTGTTGTTAAAAAATTGTATCAAGTTAAATTAAAAAGTTAATTAGTTAAATTGAAAAGTTAAAAAAAATTAACTTTTTAAATAATTAATGCCCACCTTTACAAGTATCTAACAAATATTTTGATTTTTGATCGAATTATGAGCTTTATTTAATGTCCTTAATTTTTAATAAGATATGATTTTGCTTTGGCCATGTCAATTTTTTAAAATGTTAATGTAAAAACATCACATTTAAAGATTTTTTTGAATAATTATTAAGTTTTTTCGCCTACCTTTTATTTTGAATAATAACTAGTAGGTTATTGTAAAGTATAATTATGAATACACCTAATATTTTTAAAGTCATATTATTTTTTTAAATATTGTTTAATTTACAAGTGGGACTAGTCTCATTGTAAACTGCTTCTAGAGTAATCCTTTTTACATAAATCATTTTGTGATCGACGAAGACCGGTACTTCTACCGGATTCAGTAACCTGCCTTTAAAAACAGCCTACAAGGCTTAACTTACCGTAATAGCATGAGGGCATGGGGTTTGAGGTAAAATACTTAAAATTCAACCTTGTAATAATGATTTTTTATTTTTTTACCCCTTTTTTAAATTTTGAGCCATCATGAATGGGCTTGAAATATGGAAATTTAGGCATTTTCCAAAATAACTAATCAGCTAATGTAATAAAAATATTTTATGATATACAAACATAAAATATCATAAACAATTATGTAAATTATAGGCATTTGATAGGGGCACAATCTACGAATCCTAATTTACTTTGTTAAATAATTGAAATAGTTAAAGTTCAATGAATGAATTATTTATAATTAACAATTATTGAATTGTTAACTTTTCAAACTGTTTAAAATTAATAATACACACACTCTATCGTTCAAATATTATTTATTTTATAATTATTTAAAAATTAATATATAATTAAATTTTGATAACTTATAAATATATATTACAGATCAATTTTTTTTTCATATTTTGTATAAGAATAATTCATAGAAACTTCTTTGTAGTTTGAAGAATATTGCATGAATGACTGAACCATTTTAAAATTAATACCCTTAAATATATTTTCGAAATACTCTAGAAAAATATTAATTCTTAGGAAATTATCATGCAATNGTCACATTATTTAACAAGAAATTGTACATTTGAGTATTACAATTTTTAATAATATTTGAATTTTTAATAGACATTGCATAGAATAGATGCTTTCTCATTAAATGCAAAGCTACGAATCTAAAAATGATTAAGATTTTTTCTTGATAAACTCCAATGTTAAAAATCCATTTATGAAAAAAAGTATAAATTTTGGCATTTTTATATGCATTATTAAAATCTTGAGATATAATTTTATATCTCTTTTCACTCTGTTCTCCAAAATGAACTATTATAGTTTTAAAAATATCTTCTTCTTTAATAATTTGGCAAAAAAAAATTTTCCTAAGAGATACCCAATTTTCTACTTCTTCATTGTTTAGTAACATATGATTACTATAATTTCTATTAAACATTAGCTGCACAACATTTTTTATTTTTAAAATCGTTTGTTCCTCGTGTAGTTCATTTTGATTTGTGAAACTGTATTTATTGTTTTCCCTACAATCTTCGTTTATACGAAATGATAAACCATTTCTTATATGATTTATAACTTTTAAATCATATTCTTGAAACCAAGTAATGTCATTTCTCAAAAATTTTTTTTGGTAAATTGCATACATATACATATTCCATAAAGGGTCTAAAGGTGCCTCTAGTTTTGATTTTATTATTACACATAGCATTTGTTGAATAACTAATTCGTTCAAAAATAAATTATCTATAATATCATTTTTACTCATATTTTCAGTATAACTTGTACTATAACCACCTTTAATTATTTTATTCATTATAACATATGTACTAGGATTACTTATATGGCTCATATATTCTAAAAGATTATATAAATTACCGCAATAAAGGTCGTAGTATATTATTTGTGATCTGTCCAGCAGATTAAATGACTTTTTTGACAGATTAAATAAAAGAATGTCAAAGCGATGGAGACATTTTACAGCTCGAACAACGAAAAGAAAAAATGGAAGAAAGTTGGCAAAACTTTCAGAAAATTTAGTCAGCGATCGAAGTGTCAGTAGACAACATCGAACCAGAGATCACGTATAGATGTGAGTTTGAAGATACTTATTTTCAAGCTATTGTGCCAGAATAATAGATAAGTACGTAAAGGAAAATAATGAAAAACAAAGTCTGAAAAATATGGTTCCACCCCTATTAATGTCTAACCTAAGTGGAGAGGGTTCAAATTGGAGAGTTAATGCAGTGCCCTTTAAAAAGTTACCACCGTTAGAGATCCCGGAGTTTAACGGAGAATATAAAAATTGGTCGACTTTTAAGGATCTTTTTGAAACTTTAATAAATTCGGATGAACAAATGCCGGATGTGCATAAATTCTTTTATTTAAAAAAAGCTTTAAATTCAGGTGCTGCTAGAGCCATTCAATCTTACGATATGACAGCAAAAAATTAACATTTAGCATGGAAGTATTTAAATGATCGGTACAATTATACGAAAATTATTGTACAAACTCATACCAAAGCAATCTATGACCTTGATTCTCTTACAAAAGAATCAGCTTCGCAACTACGTCGCTTTTTGGATTCATTAACAGGGAACATGAAAACTTTAGAGCTATTAGGTTATGATCCCCTGAATTGGGGACCAATGTTATTGTATATTATTACAACGAAATTAGATGTAAAATCGTTGGAAGCCTGGGAAACGGAAGCACCAAAAACTCAAGTAGCTGAAGTTGAGAAATTAATTGAATTTTTAGAAAAAAAATTTCAAATCCTCGAAGCTATTGAAAGTTCTAAAAAACAACTTGAACCAAGATTTAAAAAATTCAATGGAAAAGGACGTGAACAAGAGGTATTGTCACGTAAAGCAGTTATGCACGCTGCAACAATGAATTTATCTTGTTATATGTGTTCAGAAAAACACCCAATTTATAAGTGTGCAAAATTTTTAGCGTTGTCGATACCGGAAAGATACCAGCAGGCTGCCAGGAGTGGTGTTTGTGAGAACTGTCTTTCCCGACACGCTGAAAATAAATGCAAATTTAAAGGGTGTAAGAAATGTGGTAAATTTCATAATAATTTACTTCATATTGATAGTAAAAAGGATGTTGATGATACGCTTAATGTTGTGTAAACACACGCCGCGCAGAAAGCTGGAAAAAATGTGTTGTTATCCACAGTTGTAATAAAAATATTTGTAAAGACGGAAGAATCGGTTTACGCTCGTGCGTTATTGGACTTAGGTTCAATGTGTAATTTTATCAGCAACGATTTATCAAATAAATTAGGCCTGATATGCAAGCGAGTCAATTATTCAATAGAAGGTGTAAATGCGGCCTCGAGTCAAGCGTCTTATCTAGTAAAAACAATAATACAAACAACAAAAGGTTCATCTCAGTATCCGCTACAATTCTTAACTTTACCGAAAATTACAAATAAATTGCCCCTGGCACCGGTCGATATGACCGCCTGGAAAGTTCCAGAGGGCATAGATTTAGCCGACCCATCGTTTAACGTACCAAGTAAGATCGATATTTTGCTTGGTGCTGAAGTATTTTTTGAAGCTCTAAAAACTGGTCAAATTAAACCGTTAGAAAATGGTCCATTGATTAAAGAAACCGTGTTCGGGTGGATTGTCGCGGGTTCAGTTCCCGTGAGGAACTCAACACTATTGCGCTCTTTTCATGCTCTTAGAATGAGCTTAGAAAAGATAATAAGTTCCCCAATCACTACTGAAGAAAATGAGCGCGTCAAGCATTTTAATAAGACGGTAATTAGAGATGAGGAAGGTCGATTTGTGGTATGTTTACCTTTGCGAAAAAATTACAAGCAATTGGGAGACTCCCGAGCAACAGCGCTCAAACAATTTTTATCATATGAAAATAAATTGCTTAAAAATGAAAAGTTGAAATCAGATTACTCAAATTCTATGGATGAATATTTGCGATTGGGTCATATGGAAAGAGTAACAAATAATGTAAGTCCAAATATAAAACAATATTATATACCCCACCATGCGGTGTTACGTGAGTGCAAGTCGACTGCAAAGTTACGCGTAGTTTTTAATGCGAGTTGCGTTACTACTACGGGCTTAAGTTTGAACGATGTCCTGTTAAAAGGTCCAGTAATACAAGATGATTTGTTTTCTATCCTTACACATTTTCAAACTCATCAGTATGTACTGTCGGCGGACTGCGAAAAGATGTACCGCCAAATTTGGGTTAGCAAGGATCACCAAGATTTACAACGGATTCTGTGGAAATCACAACCAGATCAGCCCATTGAAGAATTTCGTCTAAAAACTGTTACTTATGGCACATCACCAGCAAGCTACTTAGCTACTGGTTGTTTACAATAATTAGCTTATGAATATCGTCAACAATATCCAGACGCACATAAAGCGTTAATGAATGATATGTATATGGACGACTACCTGGGAGGTGCCGAATCAATACAAGCGGCTATTATATTACGCGATTACATTATCGAGATAATGAAGTCAGCCGGTTTCAAACTACGTAAGTGGGCATCAAATTGTCCACAAATGTTAACTGGTATACTAAATGATGACAATGACCCACTAATCGTTTTAAATTTAGACGACAACGAAATAAAAACATTAGGATTGTGTTGGAATACTGACAATGGCAGCTATCAGTTTAAATTAAATGCGGAAGAGAAAACAAACATCAACAATACAACCAAAAGAGCGGTATTGTCGTCGATCGCTTCCATTTTCGATCCTCTCTGTCTTATTGGTACAATAATTATTAAAGCAAAATTAATTATGCAAAGGTTGTGGCAATTGAAATATTGTTGGAATGACTTATTGCCAAATAAATTACAGTAAAAATGGCTAAATTATAAGAACTCGTTGATACAAATCGAAAAAATTGAAATACCACGGTGTATAATTGGACGTAATCATGTGCAGTCAGTTCAAATTCATGGATTTGCCGACGCGCCTGTTCACGCATATGGATGCTGTGTGTACTTAAGGGTAACTGAAAACAATGATGTTTCATGTATTCGGCTAATCGCAGCGAAGTCAAGAGTAGCTCCTTTGAAAGTAATCTATTTGGCTCGATTAGAACTATGTGCGGCCGTTTTACTTTGCCATCTAGTAGAAAAAATCGTGAACAAATTAAATTTAAATGTAAGTAAACGTTATTTGTGGTTCGACTCGACTATAACGTTAGCTTGGATAAAATCGTCATCCAACAGTTGGAAAACATTTGTTGCATACCGTGTTGGAGAAATACAGTCATTAACGGCGAAAAATGAATGGAATCATGTTAGGTCTGCTGAGAACCCAGCTGACATAATATCAAGAGGCTGTAGACCTGATCAACTTTGTTATTCAAAAATTTGGTGGGAAGGCCCTGATTGGTTATGTTATGATGAGAAAAATTGGCCTTTGAGTACGACAGAAGCGCCGCCTCTACCTATGGAAGTACTTGAACAAATAAATTCGGCGATGATAACCGTTACTACAACAGGTATGGAAATTTTTAATTTAATACATCGTTATTCGTCATGGATGAAATTATTTCGTGTGACATGCTATTGTTTGCGGTGGTTTAATAAGACAATTCGCAAAAAACAATTTCCTTCAACCTCTATTGATGTATGGAAAATTTAAGAAACTCAAATTTTTTTAATTGAATTGGAACAGAAAAATTATTTTTCAGAGGAAATTAAAATATTACAAAGTAAAAAACTTTTGCAGCACGGCAAATTAGTTCGACTGCTTCCATTTCTAGATGAAAATAATGTGTTAAGAGTAGGCGGTCGGTTAAATAAGTCAACTCATATCAGTGATGAACAAAGAAATCCAATCGTACTACATCCTAAGTCATTTATTACTAATTTAATACTTCGGTACAAACATTAGCGTTTGCTTCACGCCGGTCCGCAAGCACTATTAGCTGCCGTGAGAGAAAAATTTTGGCCATTAAATGGACGAAATCTAGCCAGAAAAATTGTACACGAATTTGTGGTTTGTTTTCGTTCTAAGCCAACTGTATTTACACCAATTATGTCCGATCTACCAGAATCACGCGTAGAACCAACTAGAGCTTTTCAAGTGAGTGGTCTAGATTATTGTGGTCCTGTTTTAATAAAAGCAAGTTTAAATCGAAAAGCACCGAAATTAAAAGCTTATATTTGTGTTTTTGTTTGTTTTTCGACAAAAGCAGTACACGTCGAGTTAGTTAGCGATTTGACGTCTGAGCATATTTTAACAGCTCTGCGTCGATTTACTGGTAGATGGGGATTATGTACAACACTTTATTCAGACAACTCCACTACTTTTACTGGTGCAAATCGACAATTAATTGAATTGATCAAATTTTTAACTTCTCCAGAGAACATCGAAAAATAAGAAAATATACAGCGGAGCTTGGCATTCAATGGCATTTTATTCCGCCGAGAGCACCTCATTTCGGGGGCTTATGGGAAGCTGCCGTAAGAAATGAGCGTTGATTGTATGTAAATTTATTAAAGTCCTAAATATTTTTTTTTGTAAAACTTTGTCGTTAAACTGATTTCAAATTTTTTAAATGTATTTTTCGTATTATTTTACAGCTATCGTAAAGCGCCGGGCGGTATGTTACGTACTAAGTAGGGATATTATTAGTGTAAATATAGATAACGTTCAGTTCCTTTCGAACCGACTTCCTGTTTAATAAAGTAAATTTTTCAAATTAATTAGAGTGTTCGTGTTTTAAATTTTTAGTTTAGATACCCGCTCTAAAATCAACACTAACACTTTTAGAAAAATATATAATATATAAAAATAACTCTTCGTGCTATAACACTTACTATAAACAATACAGCTTATACATATTTCACTAACTTATAAAATAGGAAATGACTGGTTGACATATTTTGGACCAGTCATTTAGAAGTTATTAGCAGTATTCTAAAATATTGACTTGAGGTGAAGCGTTGATCCAAGAGTTATTATCATTTTTTATTTTATACGCTACCTAAATATGTATGTTAACATTAAAAAAATTAATTCGACATCTCTACAAGTTATGAAAGAGGATGCTAAAAAGTAAATGCAGGGCTTTCTGCAACAACCAGATAAATCCACTTTTTAAAATTTTTCAGGACAATGTAAATTTTGTTTAAAAACTTTTATTTATACTTAAATTGTGTCAACATAATGTATTTGAATTCTACACTCATTTTTACATACATATTTGAAAAAAAAATATTAATATTGAAATATTGTTAGTCAAAGTTAAAGGGAGCATAGATTTATCTGGTTGTTGCACTGAAAAACAATTTATTTTTATTAGTACTTAAATTAAGTCAATTTTATTCTTTAATGTATTTGGATTTTTAATGCTTTGATTATGTATAAATACTATATAACAACTTAAGTTTCTAAAAATGTCAGATAAATGGTTGTTGAAGCAAATTACAAAACAAGATAAGACCATTTCAGTAATAACTCCATCACTATTGATCGGATTTAACTAGTTGTTGCGTTTGAATTTCAAGAATAATTTCCTTTATACATTTCCGTAAAAAATTGAGTTTTGAAAAAAAGTTGATTTATGTGGTTGTTGCTGCAAGCTCTTCAACTATTAGCGGTTAAAAAAATATGTAATTAAAAAAACCCAGCACAGGGGGTCGCAGCACAATGATGACGTGGCATAGTTAGATCTAGTATAATGACAAATTGGTGGATTATTCTTAATCCTGATTAAGATAAAGTATGTCAAATGAAAAACGGATTATGAAAAGATATTATATTTCATAAAAAATTATTGTTAACAACATTTCAGTTGTTACACAAACATTTTTATAGTATAGAATATTTTTTTCCGTTAACTCTGTTGTGAAGTTTGTCGTTTTACTTAAATCTTAAGGGGGTTTCTGTAATGTGACAAAACATAACCCTCTTGTTTTTTTTTGTTGAAACTAGGAATAATCTTATAATATTTTGCTATGCGTATGGGCGTGCGACGTATACCCGACCGTGTAATCAAAAAACTGTACTGTTGTCGTCATCGTGAACGCTATACACACAAAATTAACTATGTCTATCTTTCCCATATGACCACCACTGTCAATACAGTAAAATATATACAAACATTTTTATCTTCTATGATATCGAGCAAATTGTAAGGTCGATACATATGACAGATTAAAAATTATTTGTATGTGAGGTAATTTATATTTTTACGTTACAGTTTTATTTTTTAAATATCTATTGATTGTATTAAAACTTGAAATTCGTATGAATTTAAGTAAACTTTATCATTTTTCAATACTATTTTTATTCCTGTTTACAAAAAATAAAATATGATTTAGAAAACATTTACGTCAACACACACAATACAGACAACGCATTTAGGTTAAAATTATAATTTCAATAACGAGCTAAAACGATAATATATAATATATAATAAAACAAATTAAACTAAAAATGTAATAGTAAAATTTTGTTTGGGATTTAATTATAAAATATGATTAAAATTATTTATTAAATTTAAATTCCCACGACTGGTGTATTTGCCAAATATTTGTCACTTATGTATACTTGTCAAGCCGTCGGAACACTGTACTTGTACAATTATTGGACACTTGTCAGTTTCCCGCGGATTGTCAGCGAATGTGACACAAGTTAGAGGAATTAATGGCTTGACAAGTTTACACTTGTAGGTCACTAGTGCACACTTGTGTACTTGTCAAGTACTTGGCCAATATTTGATTTGAGGGTGGCTATCGATAACATAATTTTTTCTTCCCCACCCACCTATATTTGTACAGTATAGCGGTGGTTCATATTGGCCTAATTAGTTAATTAAATTTAATAGAGAGGTAAAACTATTTTATAGTATAATTGTAATTATAATTTAAGTTAAGGTTGATTGTATAATGTATTAATTATATAAGCTATTAATTTATATTACTATTAATATTAAGTATAAAGTAAATATTATTGGATAATTTAATATTTTATTAAATGTTTATACTTGTAAAATTCTGTTTTATTTTTGCAAGTAAAAAATTATATACGGTATTATAATATGGTGCGTAGGTGCAACACACTGTTAGTTCTACTCTGTCGTGTTTTTTGTCCTTTAATTTTTAGGGAAACGAACCTCCTCAAATTTGCTTCAATTGCTATAGTTGTTGGATTACGAAAACAAGATTAATACAGTTTAGTACTGAAAAATATT
>NW_026099806.1:13987-18850 GCF_025091365.1 Daktulosphaira vitifoliae | reverse complement strand
CTCTAGATGAGACATTAAATTCGCTTGGTAACCAATGAATACTATTCGAGTCACCAATTTTACTAGCTTAATAAATACACCATTTACGGCAAACGAGGGAAATTTTTTCAATTTTTGAGGGTAATGTCTTCGGCTAGATACGATTTGTGATCTTTTAACGTATCGTTGAAAGAAATGGATTCTGTGAGAGCTGAGAAAAAGTGGTAACAGGCACAAAAAAAAAATATCATAGTAAAACTAATACCTTCTCGGCTTCGCATCGAAGCTCAAAGTGTCTGTTTTTATTCATTTTTAATGTTATTTGATAGTTATTAGTGGTAATTTAAAATAAGCTATTATCTTGGGTATGTTGATCAAAGTTTGGGGATTTAGTATATTCGTGAGCAACGAAGTTCTATCGAAGTTGTAGAGTCCGAGAATTTAGAACAATAAAGACAAGTAGATATAAAAAAAATAATTAAAGTTTCTCTTATAGATNTAAAAAAAATAATTAAAGTTCCTCTTATAGATGTGTTATACGCTAAGGTATTTTTGGAGTGACGAAGAGCTCCTCTGATATCAAGTCGAAGTATATGACCAAGCACTAACTAGTTATTAATAATCAATTTAAATAATTTATAAATCGACGTATTGCTTTACCGTTCTTTACTCAGATTATTAATTCTAATTAATTGGGATAATACAAGTTGACTCATTTCGTTTTTTGTTGCTATAAATTGTAATCCAAAGATAATTCGATAAACCATTCGATATATAAAGGTATCAAATTCGTTCTCGTCACAAAATAATAAATTTTCATTGTTAATGTAAGATATGAATTCAAAGCATTGAGCATATTACGACAGTGATGTAAAAATAAAAAACAGTAATATTTAAAATAATAACTTTTTAGAGAATATTTCTTTGGCTTTTGTTAGTTACATATGCAACTACATTTATCTTTTATAAAATATTTTTTATTTTCATCACTTATGTCTTGTAGGGGTATCAACTTATTTTTTTTGAATAGAAAAACATATTTTTTAACTAGCTTATAAAACAGAAAATGACGTATTTTTTTGTTTTAGAAAAACATTATTTTTTCAATAATTAATTACTTATTTAGTCTTTTTTTTTTATTTTGACTTATTTAATTACATTAACATTAATAGCGTTAAAGAAAGTCACCCATTAGTAACACCTCAAATAAAGCATGAAATATATAAATTATTACAGATTAATTTATATATTTCATGCTTACTTATTAATAAACAATAACATAGTAAGAATGAGACAATGATGACTATTGAATATATGAATTTTTTTGACTTATTTAATTACATTAACATTAATAGCGTTAAAGAAAGTCACCCATTAGTAACACCTCAAATAAAGCATGAAATATATAAATTATTACAGATTAATTTATATATTTCATGCTTACTTATTAATAAACAATAACATAGTAAGAATGAGACAATGATGACTATTGAATATATGAATTTTTTTGACTTATTTAATTACATTAACATTAATAGCGTTAAAGAAAGTCACCCATTAGTAACACCTCAAATAAAGCATGAAATATATAAATTATTACAGATTAATTTATATATTTCATGCTTACTTATTAATAAACAATAACATAGTAAGAATGAGACAATGATGACTATTGAATATATGAATTTTTTTTTTAAAGTATTTTTTGTTCTTATTGTTTTTAGCATTAAAAAAAAAATAAAGTAGGTAAGTAAGTACCAATATTTTACGTTATAGTACTACTATAGATATACGTAATGTAATAATTTAATTTATTTTCATAGTATTAACAATTTTAAAAATATTTAGTTAGTATCACTGACATAAACGAAGGGGCTTCAATATCAATTACAATTTCAAAGGAAATTAAGTGTTTGAACTATTTATCTTTAAGTATTTAAAAAATAAGTAAGAATTTTTAATGAGTAATTTAATGTATTTATTAGATTAATATGTCTGCTATTGCATTAAAATTGTCAAGTTTTTTACTTTAAATGCCGATGCATGTGAATAAAATGTCAAATGTTGTGTGGACATTCAGGTATCTATGAAATAATTATTAGTCATAACATTAGTATGATCTTCATCCATGTATAGATAAATGCATTTTTCATTTTTCATATTAATTTCATTATAGTTTGGCCATCCTTTTCGAAAGTATGTCCATGCATCATATTCTTTTTTGAATACATAAATACAGACATCTAAGTAATAAGCTGCAGCAAAAATTACGAATTCAATATAAGGGTTTTTGTTAACTGTAAAAAAACAAATAAATACAATTAATTTAACTGTGTTTATCATGGATTAATAATAAACATGTAGTATTTATAATAAATCATGACTACTACGTTTATTTTTTATTTCTTAATTTTCTAAAAGTATTTTATTAATTATTTATTTTCTTTATAGTTTTTACACGATCCACAAAATTGAAAAATAATGATGATTCCTTTTAATTTAAGTTAGTTAATCCTAAGAGTACCAAATCTGAAATTAGTATCTCGTGATATTAATTATGATTTAATATCAAGTATTGAATAATTACATTATAATATAAATAAATAATACATAAATAATTGAATAATTATTTCAGATACGTCTGGCGTGTAAAGGATAATGAATTTTGGAAAAACGTTTTTTTTTCAGAATGTATTGAATGTTGTTGAGTTTGGTTCAATAGACTCTACAATTTCATATAGTCTATTAATCTTTTTAACACGCTTATATTAGTTTCACGTGTTTGTTTGTTGTNTATAGTCTATTAATCTGTTTTATTTGCAATGTTTTTCATTCAGATACTAATGATAATATAAAATCGCGTATTGAAATCTTAGATGTCATTATTTCATATATGTCGGACGTCTAAAAAATGTTAAATTTTGGATTTTCTTAAAAGTAGAACAGACAATAATGTGTTTCAGTTGACATTATTATACATTTAATTGTTTTTTGTAATAGTTTTCAATAAAAATTATCACACTGAACAGTACTTTAAAATATAATTATAACAATACAAAATNGTATATGTTAATATTCATTTATATATTCCTACAGCCGACGCCTCTGCTGCCGTATATGCCTCGTGTATAATGTTCCCTCCGCCATGCCCGCCCACATAAACACGGCTATACCTCATGCATGATACGTTTACGTACCTAAGTCCCTTTAAATATATATATATATATATATTCTAATTACTATTAAAACTTATATATTAATACGCTTAATTCTCATTAAGAGATATATAGGGTATTTATTCCGATTACAAAGGATGATTCCCGTATCGTTATTTTTCGTCACTACCTCCACGTTACGCGCCTGCTGCTTTCTTTGGATGTGGTAGCCGTTTCTTAGACTCCCTCTCCGGAATCGAACCCTTATTTCCCGTTACCCGTTACAACCATGATATTGATATTAACTACTATCATAACATGAAACTAAAAAGTGAAAAATAAATATAGTTTAAAAAAACTAAAAAACACGCTTTTAAAGCGTGTTTTTTAGTTTTTTTAAACTATATTTATTTATTTGCAATGTTTTTCATTCAGATACTAATGATAATATAAAATCGCGTATTGAAATCTTAGATGTAATTATTTCATATATGTCGGACGTCTAAAAAATGTTAAATTTTGGATTTTCTTAAAAGTAGAACAGACAATAATCTGTTTCAGTTGACATTATTATACATTTAATTGTTTTTTGTAATAGTTTTCAATAAAAATTATTACACTGAGCAGTACTTTAAAATATAATTATAACAATACAAAATTAATATGAATAAATTTTTCTAATTTTGAGTAGAAAAATAGTTTTTCATTTTTGAAACCGCTTATTCAATATACGCCTTTTTAATGGCTGACCCTGCGTTTAAAAAAAAAAAACTTATAACCTGTACTTTTACCTGAATTCATAAGTGAAAACTTTAAAATATTTAATTAAATGAATTCTAAGTATCATCGTAATTATCAGGTAATATTTATGTATAAGCAAATAAAATTTTAAGTATGATTCATACCTGGTGTTATATTATTTTCAAACCAACTGTCATTATTAACAAATTTTTGGATATCTTCATTTTTTGTTAGATTCTAATTACATAAAAATATTAAGTTTTCAATGAAAAATAATATAAAAACATGGCAAATATATTACTGCTTACTTTTATAATATTTCTATGAATATTATGATTAATTTTAATGTCCCTGCATATTAATTCTGACAATACAATAAAGAATCCTTGGTTATCAAAAAAAAACATCAACTGGAAACATGTTTGATGTTAACTTCTGATTCATAATTGGTTCCTGATAAGTAAATCCCAAACTTTTACATTTTTCTCTACACCATTCTTTATCCACTGGTTTATAATAAAATGGTAGATCTACATATTCTATTACAAATTCTACATCCTCATCACTTATAATTTCACATCTCCATGGAATTGTAACATACTGTAAATTAAATAGCAAAGATATTTCAAAGAATATTAGAGTTATCTATATTCAACAATCTAATTTTTAATCAAAATATTTGATTGCATTTTTTTCACTAAATTCAATAAACTTTAAATAAATTTACCTCAAAAAGCCACCAAAAATTACTATAAATATATTTTGTAGTAATTTCTATGACTTTGTGAGTTAAATATTAGCTATAATTTATCAATTTTTATTATAGATATTTACATTATTAGAAATAATTAACTTGATGCTGAAAAGAAAAAAAACAATCACGTTTGTCATTAAAAACATTTTTTTCTTTTTTCAAGTTTAAACTACCTTATCAATATAATAAGTTTCAGTAAAAATCTTTAATAGTACTTACATATACATATAATTA
>NW_026099806.1:0-13394 GCF_025091365.1 Daktulosphaira vitifoliae | reverse complement strand
TGAAAAGATAGCGTTTTCTTCTGTCCTTTTCTCAATACGTATTTCAATGTTTAATACCGTAAAATAGTACATGAAAATTCAAAATTTCACAAACTTCAAATTGCTACAGAATATTTACTACTGAATATTAATAAGATATTTTTTTACTAAAATTTTTCTTAAATTCTACTCTACAAAATAGCTATCTTAGATTTTTTTTTTACTTTTTATTTAAAATTTTAAAATAATTAATATTTTTAATAAAATGTAAAAAAATTAATTATTGAGATATAGCTATAGACCTAACGTCTAACTAATATTTAAAAAAAAAATCAGCTAAAAATATTAACTGGATCAAAAGTAATTTAAGTTGTCAGTGAGTGGTGGGCCACCCTGTATATATAATTTCTAGAAATTTTAATCTAAAGTTTTTTTGTATAATATAATATAATAAGTTAAAATTTTTTTCTGTAACGTTATACAAATTGTAAATCAAAATTAGAAATATAATTTGCACTTTATAGTAAAATAAATAACTATAAATTATATCATTCAATTTTAAAATTAGATAAAAATAGAAAAGATATAAAATATCATAGATTACATATAAATATTGTAAGTATTGTAATATACTTTTGAAATTTTACAACCAAGAAAGTAATAAAATTTTGATATACAATCTATAATGTTGTCGATATTAATACTACATAATTTTTTTAACCTTCGTATATTTTTAGGATATAAATTTAACTTTATATGGAACATTTAAATTTTTATTAACAATTCCTTGTTTAAAATTCATTAAACTATAAAAAATAAAAAAGTCTGCTAATATAACTAATTTATATATATATATATATATATATATTTAATTTTTATTAATACAGAAATAAATACGTTTTTTATTTTAGCTTCGAAGAAAAGCTGGAAGATATTAATGAGAATAATTTGATAGTAGTGTGTATTGTGTACATTACTACTTTTTCTCATTTCTCATGGTACAATTTTTTTCAATGATTTATTAAAAAATGATAAATTGTATCTAGTTGAAGGCATTACCTTTAAAAGTTGAAAAATATACCCTTATTATTACGTATTAAACTGTGGCACTCTAATCTTTATTTTGAAATGTTAATAACTTCTGAAGTAATTTCAAAATCGTTAATAACTAGTCTTTTTCTTTTTTAATTATTTTATTAGCTAGTTAAATAGATATGTTGACATTTAAAAAATAATATTGATCCCCCCATATAAGTTATAAAAGATGAATTAAAAAAATATTTAAAGGAAATTTCTTAGTATAATTATTATTTTAAAAGAAATCGAGCGGCTAATATTTAAATAACCACTGTACATAACAATTTTATAATTTCTTCATAAAAAATAACAATACTAAACTATTAAATATTACTTTCATACTAATTGTAATTACTTTAATAAGTTTTAAATATTTATGGTTATTAATGTATTGTAGTGAAAATTATTAATAACAAAAACTTATACAAAAGTATTTTTTTGTAAATATAATTATAATTAATTAATATGACAATTAATATTATTCGATTAAACTAACAAAACAATCGATCACTTAACGCTCCAGCCCAGCACGGCGTAGGGTCAAGCACACACTGACTTATTTATCGATAGGCCTTATCGCCTTCATGACAATTACAGAATACTACAGCTCGGCCATCCTGACGATTGGTCGACCTCGAACAATAATATTTAGCGTACATAATTAATAAGAATAAGTTCGCATAAATTCACATATTCAATAAATAAATACATAATAAAATTAACAGTTAAATAACATTAATTAAATAATGATAACATACAATAATAATATTTATATAATAATAATGAGCAAATAATTAAAATAATAAACAAACTAAAATAAAATAAAATTCAATGTTAATGGGATCGAATCCAGTATTTAATATCCCTAGCGGCAATAATGGTATTTAAAGGAATTTGAGTGACCTGAAACCCCTCAATGTCAACTACGACATATCTATCATTAGGAAGTACTTTATGGATTTTATAGGGTCCTTTAAATTTGGGAATAAGTTTTTTACACACGTTAGGAGTTGTATCAATGTTCCTTATCATCGCCAAATCACCTACGTTATACTTAATTGCTTTTCGCCTTTTGACATCATAGTATATTTTATTACGCAGTTGTCCTTCTTCAATATTTTGCTGTGCATTATTTCTAATAATGTCAAAATCACGTTCTCCATTATTATCCGATAATGTTTCTAAATACAGTCGTACATAGTCGGCTATTTTGATATGATGAAATCCATCTTTTAAATCAATACAACTATAATACTGCTTACCACGAAGTAAATCGAGATTATCATCAATTATCTATCTATCTTTAACCATATGTTTGTTTATTTCGCGATAATCTATACAAAGACGGAGCTCACCGTTTTTCTTCTTATCTAAGATAATTGGACTACTATATTCTGACTGGCTAGGTCTAATTATTTTTCGACTTAACAAATCATCGATTATTAATTGTAACTGTTGTTTTTCAAAAAAAGAGAGACGCCTTGGACGGAAGTAAATTGGAACCTCAGTTTTTAATTTAATATGCAACAGCGGCGGATTTTCTAATTCAGTAGTTAGATCGGTCGCGTTATCGACAGTTAAATAACTGCGGGTATATACATCGATAATCTTTTGTCGGATGTTTAATGGCAATGTAGGCTCTACGATGATATCAATGCCATTACCATTATTATCGTCATTATGATATTCTAACGATAATATTTCGTCAAAGCGGTTTTCATTAGTGGTATTAAACGAGATAGTGAACTGCCCATCAATAATACGTACATCGACACGATTATGAGCCAAAAAATTTCGTCCGAGTAAACAATCGTTTTTAATCGTTCGGTCGGGCACTACACAGAACCGTAAACTGATAGGAACATTTAATTCGCCATTTAAAATTTCAGCCATGAACTCATCAACAATACATAGTGGTGACCCATTAATACCTACCAAACTACACTTAGAGGGAGTAATACCTGAGACATACGGAACAATACTAGATTTTAAAAGACTCACTGGACTACCAGTATCAATAAGAGCAGTAACATTAGAAATATTGCCATTGGGATATTTTATACGGATATCTAACATAAAGGGGGGTATAAAACAGTTATAATTATGTTCTAAAATTGATACATTCTCACCGCTGGAATCATTGGACCGTTGACTTCTAGGACACTGACGTGACTGATGCTCTCCGGACTGACAATGGTAACATGGACGACGTTCATCTCGACGAGCTGGACATGAACTTGAATAGTGGCTAATGGACCCACAATTGAAACACCTAACATTGGCGTTCTGATTTCTTGGACGGCTGGATATCCTCGGCGTAGACTGACTAGATTGAATTGGTGGACTGGATGGTCTAGGCTCAATAGCAGGGAGCTCTCGATTAAAAGATACTCTAAATCTATGTGGGCTGGTAAATGGCGTGTAACGACTCTTAATTGATCCTTCGACTCGGAAACGGTCTTGACGAGCATTATCAATTTTTTCATAATTTCTTATGTCAGTTAAAAGTTCATCTTCGTTTTTATGATCACGAGCAAGCAAGTAGTGACATAAATCCCTTGAAAACAAACCTTCCACTATCTGTCGTTTACTTTCATCAAACGTAAGGTTAATGTCACTGCAAAGTTGCATTTTGTGATGAAAATATTCAAAAACGCAATCATTCTTTAACTGTAATCGATTAGACATGAGACGAACTCGATCGACTGTATCGAGTCGGCATCCAACAAACGTTCTGGTAAATTGTTCAATAAAACTATTCCAATCGGCAAACTGGCGCGAAGAGTACCAATATTTGGATGGGCCAATTAACTTTAACCGCACAAGTTCGAGTTTAAAGTTATCGGGCCAGCAATGTAATTTAGCCACACTTTCAACTGATTGAAGCCAAAGCTGAGCGTCCCTAGCTGCCTCGCGGCCTGTAAAGTTACTGATACTGTTATTGAAATCGGGCATGATGAAATATCCTTGAGATGGGGGAACGGGTGGTGCTGTATTGTTATCTGAGTTTTGATTATTCCTCGATAGTAACTGCTGCATTAGAAGATTATTTTGAGTGACCAGTGTAGCCACTATATCACGCAGATCAGCCGCGCTGTTATGAGCGTTAAAGTTCGTCTCACCTTCCGGCTCTATAATGAGAGGGGATGTGCTGCCGCCTGACATTGCGTCTCTGACGTCACTTGCTGGTAAAACCGACTGACTCCGTAGCCGCATGGACTTAATAACCTCGAACGAACTGGATAAATTCNTGGACTTTATAACCTCGAACAAACTGGATAAATTCAAAACTCGCAAAAATATTTAAGTTGCATACAATATCACGGAAACAATTAAAACATAAATTAATCACTTCGAATAAAACTTATCTAACTCAACGAAGCAACGAACGAACAACGATACAATAAACGGACAATAACCGGCATCGGCTAACGGTCTACCCCACACCTGAATTTGTAGTGAAAACTATTAATAACAAAAACTTATACAACTACACATTAAAAGTATTTTTTTGTAAATATAATTATAATTAATTAATATGACAATTAATATTATTCGATTAAACTAACAAAACAATCGATCACTTAACGCTCCGGCCCAGCACGGCGGAGGGTCAAGCACACACTGACTTATTTATCGATAGGCCTTATCGCCTTCATGACAATTACAGAATACTACAGTATTATACTTATAAATCATAAAGCTTTAATCAGAATAAATTTTAGGAAATAGGAGTTAATGTTGATTTTGGAATGATTCAATAATTCCTTCTAAAATATAAACACTATTTACACATTTGCATTAAACCATTTTTTATGAAAGTTATTGAACCGTTACCGTACATCATCTATACTTGTCCCCACTGTGCTGGGTTGGTTTTTTTTAAGTTCGTCTTATTTAGCACATTTAAAAAACTTTTGAAAAATAAAAAAAGAAGTTGATTATTAACCCAAACTTAAAATAACAATAATAATTGATTGAAACTATTATCAATTCTAATTAGCCAATATAGCTTACAACTTATACAATTGTCATCAAAAACATATATATTAGTAAATGTAATCATTTTTAATGCTTAAAAATTACTTTTTTGAAAAGATAAGATTTTTTTTGGCCCTTTTTAGTCACATATTAGAGTTTATATCACATAAATTAAACTAAATCCTTCCGACCATTTATAAATTCATCGGATGGATTTTTACTACACTTTCATTAAATTAGTTTTTGATAATAATTTTAAATGCATAATAATCTACGCTAATTAATTTACTTGTAAAAACAATGTGATAACATTGTCAAAATCGATGTGAGCTCAAGTCGGCACATGTTACCGTACTTTAATTGGTTTTTCGTTGATATCATATTGACGTAATAAAAATTGATCACTTGTAGATTTATAAAAAAATGTACCAAATGTTAGGTAAAGACATCATGCATCTAAAAAAAAAGAATTATATTGATCCAAACATCTTTCAAAAAGTTATAGCATTATAAAGTTAAAAATATAAAAAAGAATTTTTTTACAAATATCGTGTTTTTTTTATCAACTTTGATGTCTGTTTTTATTATGAAGATAGTATAAAATCCGAAATTTTTTCTTACCATAATAAAGTATATTACATAAGCTTTAATTTAAGATATATATAAAAGTGTCAGTATTTTCGGAACACTTTCAAAATACAAGTTGAAAAAGTTCTACTTTCTATATGCATTTTTATGTTTTCAACCCCCCCTATATTAAGGGAAATGGTCTGATTTAAAAAAACAGTATGTTAAATGAAAGATGTATATAAATAATACTTCTTATGAAAAAATTGTATTGATCCATACATTTTTCAAAAAGTTATAGCATAATAAAATTAAAAATGTAAAATACAAAATCGAGAATTTTTACACAAAAATAGCATTGGGTAGCCATTTTCATCGTGAAGATAAAATAAAGTCCGAAATTTTTTTTTCCATAAAAAAGTATATAACATTAGCTTTAATTTATGATACATATAAAAGTGTCAGTACTAAAAAGTTGTCATTTTCAAAAAAAAACCCAGCACAGGGGGGTCGCGGTACAATGTACAATTTACAAGTGTAAATTTATCAAAAATAATAAAAGCATGTCTAATTTTCTTCGAGCCATCGTTAGTTGATTTAAATTTTAGTTTTGAAATTGAATTTATCATAAATCATTGTAGTGATGTCAAAGTCAAAAAAAGTTGGTAGGCAAAACATTTTTTAATTTAATATCGATACCTACTCGTCAATAATTGTATTGATCTTTTTTTTATTAAATGAATCTGTTTATTTTTATCTCAAAAGTTGTTATCAACTTATCGTTTACTTAATTAGATAATTTTCTTAATTTTAAGATAGTTATTCATTTAAAAAATTAAGTTTATACTACTTTTATGTGGAAAGAAAGGGGATAGGACCAATTTGTTTTTTTTTTTTTTTAATATTAGAACATAAGATACTATGAATTTCTGAAAAGGAAAAATTGTAATATTTTTATACTTTCTAATGAATAATAATTTAGTTAAAATATTATAACAACCTAAGTGGACTGTATATAAAAGAATTCACAATTCTACAATGTGATAATTAAAGTTTTTATAAAACAGTAAGTAATATTTTATAAAACAAAATAATTTTTATTTAAAATAACATTATTACAATAGCAATAAACTATTAATATTTCAACAATGAAATATACATATTAGTATTAACATAGTATTATACACTTTTATATTGTAAATTAACTAAAAAACTACTTAATTTAATAGACCCTAATTCCCCAAAAGGTAATTAATATTTCTCTGACGCTAATTCACGTGTGCCATTCTAAGTTTTACTGATATGAAGCAAATATGCTTAGAAAAAATTACTATCACACAGAAAAATGACTAGAAAAGAAATTCATGTTACAGGGTTCTATGGCATTCACTGAATGGTATTAATAAATTTAATGAAAGAAATTTCCAAAAACTTGAAACTATAACAATACAACGAATAAAAAATTTACAAATTTTACTGCAAAAAAAAACCGACATAGTTTTCAAAAAAATATATACCATACAATGAATAGGTCCTTTTCTTGTATAGCATAAAACCTATATCTGTTTTACTTTAATTTCTATCATATTAAGAAATATATAACTGCAAAAATTTACTACTTATCTCCCCTGCGGTAGAACAAACAGATGACCGGGTCATCCATACGTGCTAACATACTGCCCCGTTGAATGTTCAACTTTCAACTATCTTAAGTTAACATCTCATTTCAACATTTATTTATTTAATAAATCAAATATTTCTAAAGACTAACAATAGAGATCTTTAATACTTTGTAAAAGTAATGCAATATCTAAAATTGTAGTTTTATCGTTATATTCCTAATATACTTGGCTAGATATAATTTGTGATCTGAAAATTAATGGCCAGAGATACAAATAATTAAAAAGATTAAAACATCATAGTAAAACTAATAGTTTCGCAACTTATTCTGTGCTGGTTGATATATGTTACTAACGAAAATAAACAATATTTGTAGTTTAATGTAGAAAATATTAGTTAGCTTATAAGAAACTTGTTAATAGTTACTACGGATTCACTTTTTATTTCCTATATAAGCAAACAAATTTTACAAATACAATTAGTTCTTTGAAAATTTTTAATTTGAAGTGACTATCTTCTTAATAATTAACAATTATTGTTCTCAAAGCTAACATCGAGCAAAACTTTAATTTTTTATTTTTTAAATAATCCATAACGATGAAAACGAAGACTCAGAGATTGTTTGCTCAACTTAAGCGTTTACGTGAAAATCCTACTTATCCGTTTATAACGCCATTTTTCGTCAATTTACACAACTGTATTAATAACAAGTCTGTTATTGTGTCCACTAGAAAGAGTTTACCAAAGGCCAATCCAAAATGTTCGTCAACCAAATCTATATCCGAAAAACCGCAATTGAAGAATCCACACGGCGTTCTTGTTAAATCGACTTCGACACATATTAACAAATCATCTCCAGAGAAAAAAGTCGTCGTCGATGGTAATGAAACGGACGCAGTCGGACCCCAGCCAAGATCAAGTTCGATAAAGCTTAGATCTAAGTCGGGAATTCCGACGGAACCTTCTAATAATTCATGCTCGTCGAAAAGATCAAACGCTTTCGACGACAATGGGTCTTCTAAGAGACCTAAATACTCGAGCTCTGTCGAGTTACGGCCTAGTGCGAACGGGTCTGAAAAAAGAATGATCCTAAAGTCAAAGACCATTTCTTCAGCGTCAGATTCGGTAAATGAATCTCAGATCTCGCAGGATTACAAAAGCGACTACGATTATAATGGTATAATTTTGATTTATTTGCTACGAAACACATTTGCAATAATTGTATTTTTAATTTCTATATATTTTTTAATTCAACAGGGCTTTCTTCTAGCTCAGCACAACCTACTGACCGGCTTAAAAATCTGCCCACAAAGAAAAGCTCGAAAGCTATCTTAGAGGCAAAACCGTCTAAGAAAATTGTTTACTCGAGCGCCGTCGAATTCCACTCGGCCCTTGATAATAAATCCAATGGTAAAATCATGTTGAAAATCACAAAAAAACCTTCTTCGGAAAAATAATTTCTAATTCCTAAGGTCCGACTACAATTTTAATATTCTCATAATTTTTTTTTACTTAATATTTAAGATATTCTAATTTTTTTATTTGTTACACATATTGTCTCTTACTTTTTTCCAATAATTTTTTTATACTAATCATGTAATATTTATTGATTTTCTATACCTTAAATTTGTTTTTAACTTAATAATTAATTTGTTACTATAACTATTTTTAATAAATGTATACAAATATCAGTGATTCTGTTGTATTTAATACTGGCACGTTCAGAAATTAGAAATAATAGTATTTAAGTTAGTAAATAAATCAGTATTTTCACTATTATTATTAAATAATGTATTTTAGTATTTTCGCTTATGTTGGTTCATATAATATATAATTACTTATGAAATTAAAAAGCAATTTTTATCGTTTTTCAAACAAAAGATAACATTCTTTTCATATAAAATTATATAATTGTATAGTAGTTCACAAAATTATGTGTTATTATTAAAGTTAATTTGAACAATTACTGAAGTAAATCAGATTAAAGTTCTTTTAGCGGTTGTGCTAGCAAGTTATAGTTAACTAGCACAATCTACGTGATAAATTTTTAATTATCGCGATTTGCTTTATTTTGTTACAACCTGTTTTCTGTATAATTCTGCACAATATGTTTTATGTTTGGCTACAGTGACAAAGCCACTCCAAAAGGATCGTAATGAAAGGTTTGGTTAACAAAGAGCGTTAAACTTTTGAGCTTATATAGGTTATTAATTAATAGGATACGTTGAAAATATATGTTATTTGTGTTATATTACTGATGCTTAATGAACCACGTTAAATGTATATCAAATAACTATGTTGTGTGCGAGGCAGCTAGACCGTAGGACGGCTAGTTGTGCACCGCACTAGAATGCCGTTTTATCTTAAACCTGTTTAAAAAACGTTATTATTGATACGGGAGTGAGTCACCTAGGAGATGACGGCTAACTATACATCCAATAAGTAAACGAGAGTAGACAATAATTAAATAACAAATAATCACATAAATTAGAAATTCCTCAGAGAGTATCTTAAATTTAAGGGGTAACGGGGTGCCCTTAAATACTAGTGGCCGGCGAAGCGGCATAAAACAAATAGTTAATCTCAATTAAAACAAACAATAAATAACATTAAAAATAGTATAAAACTCAGCTGTATAGATGACGTTGTTGATGGTGATGAGTGGACTGTAAGAGATCTTATGGTAATGGTGTCGAACATCTGAGTATGACGAGTCAGAGTGTAGATCCCCAGGCACGTAATGGCAGATGAGAACAGACTACGGCAATGATAATGTTTAGTGATGGTCAGGGCCCCCCAATCACTAGTGGCGTACAAGGGCACGTTAACTTGAGCACGAGGGTGCAACAACAAATAATATAAACTATGGCGTACAACGGTCGGACGATTTTACCATTCAAGCGAAGGCGCTTGCAACTGAAAAAAAGTGACACAAAAAACAATTGACTGACTGAATTACGACAATGAACTGTACACGGATGAAAACCGACACGGAGGTCATCGATTTGCCGAGATGGGTGGGCAAGGGGGTGAGTAAAGCAAGATGCTGGTGATCAGCTGTCCCACGAAATAGTATAATCAATGATCTTTGTAACAACTGGTCAACTAGATCCTTCTAAAGGCGTTCTGTACCACACAAATTATAACAGGGTCGTTTTTTTATTAATCTACATAGCATGTAGACTAATAATAATAACAATGATATTATTATATATTTAAGAAAATCGCGTTAAATATGTTTGTCTAATAAGCATACGACTCGTATTGTTAGAACACAATTTCATAACTATACATACAGAATGATCGATTCATCGTTGACCACTATTTTTTTCCTAATATAATAATAATATTAAGATTTGTCTTAGTATTATTTCGTCGGTATAGGATCAGGGGAACGCACAAAAAAAAAAAAATTCTAAATAATTTTAACCAATTATTCTTGATGAATTTTGTTTTTAGACCACAAAGGTACTCTCACCTAAGTTATAACTTCTAAATCTAAAAGTACTAGCATTGTAACAATAAATTTTTATACATTTTCTTAGACGTAAGACTGTTTATTTCCGGATACTCAGCAAAATCTTGTAATTCATATTTTTAATCGTTTTTTTTTTTTGTAAAACTTTTGAAACGAGGTGTTTTATTGTAAATATGTATAAACTACTTTTTTACGTTTATCACAAGAGATATATTTCATGCCAATTTTAAAACGTTAATGTTTAAAAACTTAACCTCGTTTCTACAGTTACAAATACAAATTTAAAAATCTTTTGCTATAAAATGATAAAATACGACTTGATATTTTTCACACGTAACCGACGATAACATAACGATTACAGTACAGATTTTTGAGTTATGAAAATAAATCATGTAAAGACTAGCCTATTACCCAATTTTAGAAAAAGTCCTTACTAATTTATATTGCGTTTCTTTGGAATGAAAAGGAATGATGATTAAGGAATGATAAAACCATTAATTATATCACCAACACTTATTTTATATTTAATAGCATAATTTATTTACTTAGAATGAGTAGATTTTATGTGTAGAATTACTTTATTCTCATTTATATTTAATAAATATATGACCAAAGAAAAATTAATTACTTTCAGTATTATATTATACAACTTTAGTCTAATTATCAAATATTTCAATTGGTATTAAAAAAAATGACTTCAAACTTAAAAGTTCTTAAAAACTCCTGAATATATATAAAAATTTGCATCAGGATTTTTTTATTCTCAAGGGACATAGTACTGTCACTACGAAAATTATTGTATTTGGCATATCATAATTTCAAACGAATTTAGATTACAAAAAAACCTTAACATTTAAAAAAAATATGGATCAATTCAACTTTTATGAATATTTTAATTTCAATTTGTGTCATAATTATTTTTAAATTAACATCATAATGTATTTTCTAAAACGTAATCTTTTTAGCGATGTGAGAATCATGAATATGTTTACTTTAACAAAACAATATGTTATTGTTGACGTAATGTTTAATGTTATTTTTATTTTACTATTTTCTAATTGTTACTACTCTAATATAAAATGTTTAAAATATATACAACCTAACCATTCTTTAATCTTGATTTTTTGAAAATAAAGATTATCCATTTTTTTTAAACAGACTTCTCCGATAATGAATTTAACAATAGTCATTTGTGCATTTTTTTTGGCTAATAGTCGAGTTGACACCCTACCAGATTCTCTGACAAAACTTATAAAAAATCCAAGTTGGGCATATTTGTGTGATGTTATTATATACGAAAAAAAAAACGAAATAACTTATACAAAATTAATGGAGAATCCAAAAAAAAAACACGTAAGTCGTTTTATTACATGCAAACACGCGAATTGTATTTATTGTTTTAGTACTCTCATGTTGCATTTGGCAGAAGCATGTAAAGATGCCACGTTAGAAAGCGATAAAAACAATTGTACAGCTTCTTTTTATGACATTTTAAAAAACGTTAGTCTCCATATATCGCATTTTATAAAAGTAACAATCTTTCTTAAGAATTTTAATGGTTTTGAACCATTTTACTTAGAGGAACCTTTAACAAATTTCCATGAAAATATAAACGAAATATTAAACAAGACAGAAAAAAATCATACAACTTTACTAGAAATGATGAAACCAGTTACACTTTTAAAAGAAACTTTAGAGAAATCCATACTGTCGGTTGATACTAAGGTTTGCGGAAGAAATCAATCTCTGAACATACTGTTAGACAATAATGATTTGTTAAACGAATATAATAATATAACTGTCAAATCCACGTCATTTTATATATTTCTTAAGAATAAAATTGTACAATACTCATCCCATTACTATATTACATATGTTTATGGCCTTGGCTTTAGATTTATTGAAGATGATGTACAAATATTGAATGTACAATAAATATTTATTAATTGTATTTTTTTTTACTATATTTTCGATATCACATTAGTTTTTCTTAATTTTACCCAATTACGATTGATGTAATAATAATACTAAGATAATAATTAGTTTTGTAAAATTAGAGTAAAAAATTAACTTAAAAAAATTTAATACAGTCGAGATCCAGTTGACTTGAAGTTGAAGCATTTTTTGATGTTTCTTTTTTTGTCACTAACACCACTCATTTTCAACTCTCACTGGATCTATTTTGATGAATAATAGTCCTAAGATCACAAATCGTATCTAGTCGAAGACATTAGCCTAAAAATTAAAAAAAATTTCCCTCGTTCCCGTAAATGGGGTAAATCCCCTAAAACAATACAATTTAAAAAATCATTAATTTTCGACATTTTTTTTTTTTCTTAAAACTGTCTTTAATTTTTTAAAAATGAGCAAATTAACATAATTTTTATCTTTGTATTCATCTTCGTACACTCATTGGTGGCTGTTTAATGTTACGACAATCGAATTATATTAAAATAGCTTTCGGAAATCACAGTTTACAACAGAAAGGGACATGTCCATAGCATGCTTTCTTTCTACAGTAAACTCTTATTTTTATATTTTAACATACATTTATCAGCTGTAACAAGTTTGTACGACATATAACTCATAATCAACTATATAAATTAGAGTACAAAATATTAAAAAAAAACATTTGCTTATGCAATGCCTCATGGAAAATGTTCTGAGAACTGAAAAAACTTCGTTTGCTTCA
>NW_026099805.1:15876-18863 GCF_025091365.1 Daktulosphaira vitifoliae | reverse complement strand
GCAACCAAAAGTAATTGTAATTTTTATATCGGTTGTTGTTATTTGAGAACTAATCAATCACATGGAAATAAACCAATAAGTTGTACATTTCAAAACATCAAAACNATCAATCACATGGAAATAAACCAATAAGTTGTACATTTCAAAACATCAAAACGTGTAGATAGAATTTTACAAAATCTCAAACGACAATAGCGCACTAGCGTAATCGTTGGTGGGCTTATGAATGGCATATCGCCCATGGGAAAGATACAATATTTTTTCGTTTGGAGAGGGAAGTGAAGCATTATCTTATGTATATCCCCCTAAGACGAAACCCCAACTATGCCATTTCAATAGTGAATTATTTAATGTGGTATTATCAGTTCGCATTTTATCAAATAAATTCCTGGAATAAAACTTAATCACTGTAAAATATACGTCATAGCAACAGAAAGTTATTAATAATTTTAAATGACACACGGGAAACAAAGCAAGTCAAATGTCCAATATTGTTAAGCATTGCTCACCCGCGGTCCTTTTTTTACTTTTAAGTATTAACATTTTATAATCATCGACAAATAACATCATTATTTGGATCGCTTTGTTGAATAAAGTTGATGGTTCACATAAAGCACACATCCTTACTAGTATAAAAACCTCTTATGTTACGCTTTGTAACTCACTAGTACTAAAACATTGATCCGCTCACATTAATTTTAGTTGTGATTAGAAATTGATGTAATTTTTTAACATCGAAACTTTCAACATTAGTATGAATAAAATTTTAGCATGGCAAAAAAAACTCAGATAAAAATATTTGTCAAATTTTTACCACAAACAACTTTTAAAAGCTTAAATAATTTTTTCACTTCTTGCAAATTGGACGATGTTAAATGTTCTAAAAATTGAAGAGTTGATTTTTATTTGGATAAGAAAAACACTAAATGATGTATCAAATTATTAGTTTAATAGTTATTAATAAATTTGAGATATTTGCAGTTAATTCCCAGATTCGTTGATCGGTAATAAGAAACGAACATATAAGAGGGAGTATAAGTGTAGCGTGTCAATCGTGGTTGAGATGAGAGAAAATAGACTTATATGGTTTGGTCATGTTATGAGGAGAGATGAAACAGAAGCTGTAAGAACAGTTATAGAAATGAATTTTGAAGAAAGTATAAGAGGTATAGCAAAACTAAAAAAGAGATGGAGGGATGTAATTGAATGCGATATGAGGACGACTGATGTGAGTGTAGATGATGTGACACAACAAAAAACAAATCATAGTAAAATTAATACCTTTACAAATTCGCATCAAAGCTAATTTACAGTAGATATTAGTAGGGTAAAATAGAGAGTACTGGTTCCCCCTCCTCACCCCTCTCCTATCTCCACTATGGTGAGTGGGCGTAGTATAGCGGTAGTGGGGGGAGGTCAAGGTCATACAGTGTGCGTGCTCTCTCAATGGTGGGGGTAATGACCTTTGTCAAGGTCACACAGTGGGCGTTGCCTTTCGATAGTGGTGATATGGGGTGGCGTGGTCTTATCAATGATGGGGTAAGGGGTGGCGTGGTAGGTAATGATAAAATACTATATAAAAAATAAAAATGCAGACGACTATGAACGTTATAATATAGCGTTACCTTTGACGTTGGAAATATGCTTAGCTATGCGTCTAGTAACCGATGCTAAAGTTCTTAGAAATTATAATGCCATAACGACAGACGTTGTCATTGTTCTAATAAAATGCTGANGTTAATATCAGCGGGGCTGTATGAGCAATAGCCTTTCAAAGTAGATGTAATGCCCGGGTTGCGTACTTTTTGTATTTGAGTACCGTTTATTTCATAACGTATTTCAGAAAATAAATATGCGAGTCCGTTGTTTATAAATCTAGGACTGGACTTTATACCATCAGGTTTTTTCACTTCACCTTCCAAGTACAAATAACTGGCACTTGGTAAAGTGTAACTGTCCATGTTGCGAATTTCAAATCGTATTTCATCATTTTTACCTAGCGCAGTGGAGCTATACGGTAAAAATGATTGTACCTGTTGACTAATTATTTTACACTGGTCGACATAACTTTCCATCACGTCTAAGCATAATTCGTCCATAATTTCAAAGAACGTTTAACGATTTTAAAAACGATAAATTACGTTTGCTAACGGACTTATTCGTTTTTTCTTTTAGCGGCGATTTTCTCACGGCTTTCTTTTTAGGTAAATATAATGTTGTCTCTGCTCTGGGTGACTGTGAACTACGTATTGGTCGACGAACACTTGAATATATATTATTANGTATTGGCCGACGAACACTTGAATATATATTATTATTAAACTTAAGAGCCATGGTTCTATGTACGAATGTGAAGGCGGAGAGTTAAAGTTTCCCCTCTCAAATCAACTATTTTACCAGATTGAGACCGTAATGTAACTTCAGCGTTGTATACTGTGGTTGTGTTTAGCGGATAATAAACTAACGATTTAGGTACTTCTATAATTTTGTATCCTGCTGGGACAGAAAGAAAAAATGCATGGATCTCTTTGCTTGATTGTCCATTATCATATGAACCGGTTGCTATATTACACTCGACATATATAGTATTAACTTGTAAAATATCAACAATGTTTGTTGAAACATGACGTACATTCGGTTCATAAACTTGTTCATTAAAACCTAATAACCGCGCGATATTATCGGTTACCGTAAAATCAATTGCGTTACTACACATCAGAGCACTTTTCAATGTAACTTCGTCAGGTTCTAAAGAAAACGATTGAACGTATGGTTCCAACAGTTTTCTTAATACGGCTTCTAACTGCGCCAATTCGTATGATCCCGTCGGTATTGCAATTTCTGTTGTTACACCCTCAGAGTTTTGAACTCCGATTTTATTACAGTCAGTTGTAATACCAGGTATTAGGTAATTCTTTTTAGCTTCGATGCGAAGCTGAGAAGGTATTGGTTTTACTAAGATGTGTTTTTTTTTTTTTTTTTTTTTT
>NW_026099805.1:0-13959 GCF_025091365.1 Daktulosphaira vitifoliae | reverse complement strand
CTTTTTCAACATAACTTTTGAAAATGTTCCGGAAGGTCTGACACTTTTATATATATCTTAAATTAAAGCTAATGTAATATACTTTAATTTGAAAAAAAAAAATTTGACCTCTGGACTTTTCTTCACGGCGAAAATGGCTACCGAATGCTATTTTCGTGTGAAAATTCTCGATTTTATTATTCATATTATATTTAACTTTATAATGCTATAACTTATTGAAAAGTGTATGGATCAACACAATTTTTTTATGAGAAATAATATTTTTTAATAATTCTTTTTCATTCGACATACTTTATCTTAATTAAGATATTAATAAGGAACTGGCAGATCATGTAGCTTTTGGAATAATACATCAATTTTTTAAAATTAAACACTATCTAAAGATTGGCATCGAAGCGTTTTATTTTGATAGTGATTTTAATCACTGTCAGATATCATTATACTTGATCCAACTATTCCACGTCACCACTGTGCTGCGACCCCACTGTGCTGGGTTTTTTGAAAATATTTTGAAAAACCTAAGTACAAGAAATTAAAAAACAAATAAAATATATCCAATATTACTTTTGTTTTAAGTAATTCAGTAGATTGGGATAGACTAATTACCTGTAATTTAAAAACTATATAATGTTA
This sequence comes from Daktulosphaira vitifoliae, assembly GCF_025091365.1. Classification (NCBI taxonomy): domain Eukaryota; kingdom Metazoa; phylum Arthropoda; class Insecta; order Hemiptera; family Phylloxeridae; genus Daktulosphaira; species Daktulosphaira vitifoliae. Next base: position 13,326 of record NW_026099805.1, on the reverse strand, counting down.
TAATACATACAGAACTCGTTATTCAGTAATCTATAAATCATTGTTTATTAGTCATCAAATTAAATATATTATTTATGTCAACTTCTTAAACTATTATGAGAAAAATGTTTTAAAAATACATTTATAAACTTAAAGTAATTACTTTAAGGAATTATTTAGTTGTCAAAAAACAGAGATTTAAAATAAAATAATCTGTAATAACTAATCAATCACACTTCTTGCACATAAATGGATTAAATTGAATATAAAAAGACACATAACTATTACTTCTGCTCAATCATATTTTACTTATGTTATTTCAACTAGTGAAATAAGTGGCTTGACAAATGCTATAAATCACAAATAAAAACATCCATTTATTTCAACCTATTTTTATACATATTTAGTTTATGGTAAAATAATTTTTTATATCATTATAATCGTCTTAACGATTTAACGAAAAAATCATTTATTTGTAATATTACTAGTTAGGACTGCATAACATAACATTTTTGTATTTGGTACTTTTCAATTAACAACATTACTAAAGGACTTAATTTNGTTTTTTAACATTATGTTGCTATAACTTTTTATTTAAATATATAATTGAATAGAATTAATTTCATGTTTAGAAAATTTTTATAATTGACACGGTACCGTGTTTCCCTCAGCCGCACATCACGTTATCAACCTAAATGAAAGTGTATCGGGATCTGAATCATAAGTTCACGGTGGCCTAGTGGTAAGGTTTGTCTATACGACGCCTTGGGTCGCGGGTTCTAATCCCGTACCGTGCCTCTTTTTTTCACATGATTTCCGGTACACTTTCTATAACCGGACGTCAATCCCCGGCGGCCGTGTTATAATTGCTAGAGTAGATTAATATGTTGGTTGAAATGTATTTTGCTGGCTGAAATGATGCCGATTAACAAGTATATAAGAGAAAAATAATATTGAATAACTTTAGTGTGGTGTACTCGGAAAACACATAGATGAACACATTGAAGTCTCTAGAAACGATTCACCGAATCGCTTACAGATGTTTTGCAATAAACTTTTTATTATTTAAAAATGCATTTAATATATTATAAATAATATAGATAAATTCAAATTTGTCGGTTTATCATCATTAAATTGAGCAATAAAAAAATCTCTTATATATACAGTTATATATCTAAGTAATGTAAAATTATATTATCTTTTTTGAGATTATTAAATGAAATATTCATTTGCCCTTGGTTTTATTATATTTTACATTATTTAAAAGATTGGGTTTAAAAATTTTAATTTGGCAACTTCCAAATTTTTCTATTCAGCTTCAGATAATTTGATCATACTAACATTGTAAGTTAAATATACAGCATATTTTAAATAAAAGTTAATAATTAACCAACTTTATGTTTTTAAGTTTACAAAATCTTTAGAGTCTTATTTAGAAGTGACCAAATTTATACTTAGCCATTAAATTAAGCCCTATTTACGATTTTTATATAATAATTTTTGAGTGAAGAATTTTTTTTTTTGAAAAAACATAGAAAATATATAATTATAAATGAAAATAAATACAAAAATATGAGTTGCCAGAGAAATGCAAAAACATTAAGAATCCATAGAAATATAAAAAAAATGAGAAGCCATAAAAATGCCCAAATAATAAGAAGTCATAAAGTAAAAATACTTTAAGAAGCCGTAGAAAATTTTTGGACTCAATTCTTTTTTTTTTTTTTAATGTTTATTACTACTATGCGACAATTAACATAGAAAAAGATTATTATTTTTCTATCATAAATGTTTACAAACATAACTTTTTTAGTTTTGATAAATAATTCTTAACAAAATTATTTATAAATTTAAGAAATTATTATTTTTTAATGACTATAATTTACTGTTATAATCTGCAGTAGAATATTTCCGTTATCAAAAAAATTCTTTATACCACTACCCCAAACTCATGTATATGATAATATATTGTATACAATAAAATATCATATAATAAGTAAAAAATAAGCAAATGTATTTATTTGCTTCATTCGGTAGTCTCTTGAAAATAAACATTATTAATTAATATATGTTAAGTGGAGAAACGAGATATGTCATGTACATTTCTCGCATTTTGTATAATATTTAAAATGTTAGATATTAATGAGTCCATTGCAAATCACATATTGTGTTTCTTATAAAGTTTACTTTTTATAACATGTCCCCTTTCTAAACTCAGCAATTTATAAAGTCTGTGACTACATTATGAAACAGTTGATTAATCGTATGCTGTTATGATTTCTCCCACTAAATATTATCATAACAATAAGATAATTATTATTTAGCATTGTAACACGCTAGTCATATCGAATTACATAGCTATATAATTTGCAAGTGATTTTAAGACCGTTTGAATAAATAATTTGCAGTTGGGTTTATTATTTTCTTTATCAAAAACAGTTTGGAAGTCATTCTTAAATTATTCTGTTTTTAAATGATCCAACTCTTGATTGCGTCACTGAATACAACATGTACATGCTGAAACAAGTATGCTTTTGATACTTAGAACACCCAAAAACAAATCGTCATTAAAATAATATACTATATTAGAAATTGTCTTTATATTATTGTGCATTGTAAGTTTAACGTTTATTTACTGTGTATATTTATTAAATTAAATTATATTATGTAGATATTGAATGTAGAAAAATATTTTTTACTTTGGAACTTAAACCCAAATCTGAAGTACTATTTATGCCTATGCCTCGCCTCATAAAACGATCATCTAACATCTTGTTAATTGTTTTACAAGTATTTCGTTAGAGGTTGGACTAAATAAAACATATTCTTATAATTACACATAAAATATAATTTGTATTGATGATAATTAATCAGAAAATGTTGAATTTTCTGTGAAATAATAAAAAAAAAATTTCCAATGACAATTTTGTTGCACCTTAGTTATTCAATTAAGCAATTTAATTTGCAGTATTGATTTTTTTATCTAATAAAATTAAAGTATTATTATTCGATTTGCGTAAAAACTATTCGTGGTAGTCCAATAATAATAGATTCTTTTAAAAGGAAAATTTTTTACATCCACGTGAGATTAAAAAATTTTCGTTATTTGAAAATACAGAAAAATATTTTTCATAATTTAGATATATATTTTTCAATACATATCACAGTAAGGAGTTAGGTATAGGCAACTTAACCGTTCTACGTGGAAAGAATGACGCGCGACCAACGAAAATATTAGAAAAACAGTACCAGGTATAATATAATCCAAAGTTATTGACACAGTAGGCCATGTCATTGTAGTAAATTTGTTAAAATTAAAATAGTTCAGAATACAGGAGTTTTCTGGTGGACACTATTGGCGAGCAATGACATCCAGTCAGCCTTTGAAATCTGGATGGCATCAAGCCATGAGAAGTTTTACTGAAATTTTAATTGTACACAATTGTGACACTAACCGTAAGATAAATGCCACGTGATATGGTAATGCTGTCTGAGATCTATTCTATAGTATTACTACTCTGAAATAACACAACAATTGTTATGATTGATTATACGTTATCGTGTCAGTTCCTGTTAATATTTAATTTTAATTGCTTCTATTTTTACCGAATAATTGTTATATAATAAATAAACAGTTAATCATAATTACCATAGTAATATGATATTAATTAAGCCGAAAACCCTCTTTAATAATAAAATTGTCAATGACTCTATATTTATTATAAACTAATTTTGTTTTCGATGCGAAATAATAATAAAAATACCAATTAAGAAAAAAATTGCTTGAATTTTTAGTATATCGAACAATGGCTTAATTTTTTTACTTTAGAAATATAATACAAAAGTTTTAATTTAATATATACAGGGTGATTTTTTTATCATAACCCAGTCAATTACTTGCAGAATAATAATAATTTAAACATTTTTTTTTTTTATTATCTTTAGTTACACATTATTCTTGAATTTTTAACTATGTAATACTTTTTAAGTTCATCCCTTATGCCTTGGAGGGGGGTCAACTTTGTTTTTTTAAATGGTAACACATATTTTTAATTTAATAAAATGTTTGAGTTTTTAATTTAATAGTAAATGGCATTTGAATTTTTAATATAACTTTATTAGCTTATTAGATATAAACATTTAAAGTTTCAAAATTTTGAGTTAATATACATGTATAATACACATGGGATTGTAAATACAGGTAGCTAATTGGATTTTTATGACATTGCTGTCTCAGTCACGGATTGTTTATTATCAATTATGATTATCAATAGATATATTTTCTGTATTGTCAGTTAGTGTATTTATTTCCCGATGCCCCGACGACTTCACATTCGTTTTAGTGCGCTTAAAAACGCATTTGTTGTTAAGTCATCTACTAGTTCAATATGAACAGCCTTAGATGAGTAGCACACAAAAATACATACATATGCCTTTATTTTAGTAGAGGTCCGTCGGAAACTATTTTTAATATAGATAGACCCACAAAAATCCACACCAGTTGCATAAAATATTTTGTCGAAACGTGTAACTCGCGTGCTCGGAATGTTGTCCATAATCGTTTGAAATACCATTGGTTTAGATTTGAAACAAGGTATGCATTTATGCACAGTATACCTTGGTATATTTGTCCATCGATGGGCCAATATTTTTCATGAATAGCTGCTGATAATGCCTGTGGTTCAGAATGAAGCAATCGAATAAGTTCATACTTGAATATTAGTATAGTGATTTTGATGGTAGTAAAATTGGAATTTTTCTATCACTACTAATAGACGCTAAATTATTTAACCGGCCACCAACACGAATTACACCATTATTGTCAACGAAAGGATTAAGAAAAAATAATATACTCTTCTTTTTTATTGACTCTCCTTTATGTAAACATTATAATCCTTCAGAAAAATATTGAGATTACACGACTAACAATAATTTTAGTCTAGCCTGAATAGTTTCTTCTGGGTCGGCGTAAATAGTGTAATATTTTGAATTCGACGAGCATTTATCTCTCACAATTTTTCTCCGTCTTAGAATCTACGCTGTTATGTTGAGTAATTTACCGTTCCATGATATCAAAATTTTCAATTTTGGTTAATGTGACTACGAAATTTTTTTTTCTAAATCACTTTTTTCTATTATAATTTCTTGGCAATTGTTATTAGGCCAATTTGATTTGTCATGAGTTAGTCACGTTGGACCTGTCCACCATAATTTATTTTCTGTTAGTGCGTTTGGACTGTATTCCCGACTGATTCGATGTTATTATATTTGTATTGATAATAATCATCGCATGGACTCCACAACAAGCCTAACGTTTTTATTGCGCTGCCGTCAATATTCATAACATAATGCGCGTCATTACTTACGTTCGTTATAGTTGACAACAATGACAGTTCATTTGATATCAATTTCCGTAATGTAAACCTAGCGCTATCGGTAATTTTTATTATTAGATCTCACAGTGTTATGGCTTTTTCAATAATGTTTGCGTCGCCCAAATAATCGTCAACATAAAAATCTGTCAAAATTTCTTTGATAGCCGACGTATACCTTGTGCAATTTTCCTCTCCCAATTTGTTGATACACGCCGTAGCTATGCATGGGGCACTTGTGGTTTATTGATTGTTATTCTTCCATATGATTCAGTTTTATGTACTCATCCATAAATTCAACGTACTTTACACGGAGATTATTATTTTTTTGTAAATTATTTTCAGTAGCTAAAAAACGTCGCCGCACCATTGCCTTTGAATCACCAAGTATTTTAACGTTGCTTTTCGTTGATAGTTCAACAATANTCCCTCGTTCCCCGCAAATGGGGGAAATATCCAAAAAAATTACAAATTTAAAAATCGACAAATTTTGTCATTTTTTTCACTTTTTTTTCTTAAAACTTCCATAACTTTTTGAAAAATCAACAAATCAACATAAATTTTTTTTAAATTAAAAACTTAGATAATTACCTTTCATTTGATATTATTTTTTTGAAAATTTAACACTTAACCTGCTCATGGGGGGGANTCAATTCATTTAAATTTACTTGATTATCAATTACAATCGAATTGAAAAATATTTTTGTAGCGATTTATACTAAACTGGATACAGAACCTGCAACTATTCAGCCTAGTTCGGTTTTTTGAACAATTTTTTCAGTTGCATTTACCTTATGTTTACCGNCCGGAAATACTGCGTCCTTTAAACATATATCAAATTAAAGCTTATTTTATGTATTATAAAATGAAAAAAAAAAATTTGTCCCGTCACTTTATTTTCTGCATGTAAACGGTTGCCGTAGTTAAAAAAACACTATTTTTGNTTTAGTATGCTAAAGAAACATTCAGCACCGAGTATTACATCTATTTTTCCAGGTACGCCGTAATGTGGATTAGCCAATTGTAATAAATAAAAAAAAGATAAAAGAATAAAGGGTGTAAAGGGGGTAAAGGGGGTAAAGGAGGTAAAGATGAAGTGGTATCTCGGCGTCGAACTATATTTATTTATTAAATAATAAAATATCCCTACCTCACTTATTCCTATTCTTATTTATTACGTGATTTTTTAGAAGTAAGGCATGCAAATAAATATTTGCACTTGCCTTTATTTCCTTTTGTAGTTGATTGAGTTGGTTTTATGGTGATTTCTTCCTTCAGTGTTAACATTCGTTCATACTGTCTTAAAAAATTAGAAGTGATAGAAATAGTCTACTTGCAGATTTGAAAACAATACGAAAAGTTGATTTAGAAAAGTATATTTTTGCTTCTGATGAATGTTCCTTGTAGTCCAGTGCATTTTTTTATAGTAACAAACAGTTTTTATTGAAAATTATTGTATCAAGCCCTTTAAATTTTTATACACGTAAAAGTAAAGCAAAATATAACTTCTTTATTATTTTTATAATTTCTCCGTTTAAATTACAATATTAAATATCAATTTCATACTAAATTTAATAATTATAATTAGTATATATTCAAATATTATATTTTAAAATCAAAGAACTACTAATCATGATATAATTAAAGAAATAAGAGTTGATGTTGCTTTTGGAATAATCCACCAATTGCCTAATTAAAACAAAAAAAAAAAAAGTTTGTTGGGAATTTTTTCTGCTATTCTGCAAAATTACTCCTTCGTTGACTAGAATGAATCATTAAATAGAAAATTTTATGAGAATTAAAACAATGTTATTTTTAAGATTAATATGCAGTCAGAAAGTTTTATAATTATTATTTATTGTAAATTTATCAGAAAAACTCATTATTTTTTGCATTTTTATCGTAATAGAACACTTAAATAGAAATCATAGTAATCATTTCTAAGTAATTTTTGATATTTAAAAAGATTCTACTATTGAAATATCCAGAACTGAATTAATTTTAATGATTTACTTTAACTAAAAAAAAAAAAGTTAATATTTTGAATCCCTCTTGTGGGCAGGTAAAGGGTTAGATTTATAAAAAAAACCAAATGATAGATAAAGACATGCATCTAAATAAAAAAAAATATACTGATTTGGTCATTTTTGATAAAGTTATAACAATTAACAAAGTTATAAGTTTTATACACTGGACTACAAGGAACTTCCATCAGAAACAAAAATATACTATTCTAAATCAACTTTTCGCGATGTTTTAAAATGTGCAATTAGACTTTTTCTATAACTTCTAAGTTTTAATATTATTAAAAAATAGTTTTTACATATAAAAAAAAATAATTAAGAACAAAAAAAATTGTTTTAAATTAATACTGATTTGATATAATATTTAATATTAATTTGATTATTAATAAGTTAAAAATAAGGAAAATGACATATTTAACCAATTTTGTTAATCGTTTAAAGTTGATTGTTGTAAATGTTTATAAAAAAAAAAAAAAATTTATTTTACCATAACTTTTAGCTCAATTGGTAAGTTTGACATTGACATAATTAAATAGAAAATTTTATGACAATTAAAAAAATTGTATCGTTAAGATCAATATGCAGTCAGAAAGTTTTATAATTACTATTTATTGTAAATTTATCAGAAAAGCTCAATATTTTTTTGCATTTTTATGGTAATAGATAACTTAAATAGAAGTAATAGTAATAATTTCCTAGGAACTTTTGTTGTTTGTTGAAAAGATTCTATAATTGAAATATTGAGAACTTAATTAATTTTAATGATTTACTTTAACTAAATGTACCAATCAAAACAAAGTTGTTAAAAAGATTTACTCAATTGAGTTTATTATAAAATTTGATTATATTTGTAAAAATCAATTGTTAATTCAGGAGAAAAAACAATCATTTTTTTTAGAAATGATTTATATAGCAACACGTTAGAAAAAAATTTGAATATTATAGTCTAATAGTAGCACACACAAACAGAGTAATAAAATTATTAAATTACAAAGTAAAATGATTTAATTTTGTAGTTGAAACCTATCATATCAAACTTCATTCGTTAATAAATATTTTGAAAACATTAGAAATTAATGATTTTAATTGTCTTTATGGAGACGATGTAATAACTAACTGTTTAATTGATAAATTAGAATTTTTTTTTCAATTTTTGAGAGTAATATCTTCAACTAGATACGAATTGTAGTAATTTGACGTATTGTTGAAAAAAGTAGGTCAAGTTAGAGCAGAGAAAATAAATGATAGTCACAAAAAAATATCTTCTCGGCTTTGCATCGAAGCGAAAACTTAAAATATAGTAAAATAATTTTAATACGAATAAGAAATTTCTTCTTGCAAGGGGCGACTAAAGTGATGGGATCCTTGATCTTTATTGAAGTTATTGAATCTAAATGTGATAAAAATCAAACGAGTTAAAATTTATACTAACTTAAAAAGAATTAAGAAAAAATGCAAAAAATTCATTGCCATATGCGGGTTGGAACCTCGTACCCCAAGCGTGTAAAACATAAATTTTACCAACTCGGCAACCGTACGTTGCTTCCGGCGGTTGAAAAATTGGCTATTTAAGCTAGTTCAAATTTCAAAGTTATTTTTCTCGACTTAAAAGAAACAAACATATTTAAATAAGTTTAACTATCTATACTATATCAATTTTAATTTATATAATATTTATGAAAATCTGTACTCCCCTTGTCAGGTATTTTAAAATAAAATAAAATACAAAACCCAGAATTTTAACACAAAAATAGCATATTTTTGCATACGGTAGTCATTTTTACCATGAAGACAAATCCAGAGGTCAAATTTTTTTTTTTCACATTAAAGTATATTACATAAGCTTTAATTTAAGATATATTTAAAAGTGTCAGTATTTCCGGAATACTTTCAAAAATTAAATTGAAAATATCGTAGTAACAATACGCATGTTTAAAGTTTTGACCCCCCTTGTTAAAGGGGTATGATCCGATTTACAAAAAAAGCGTGCCAGATGAAAGGGGTATATAAATATTTATTATAAAAAAATAATAATATTGATCCATACATTTTTCCAAAAGTTATATAAAATATAAATTAAATAATATAACATATAAAATCGAGATTTTTTTCACGGAAATCGTACGTTTTTCTTTAACTTTGATGTCCGTTTTCACCACGAAGACAAGTCCAGAGGTCAAATTTTTTTTTTTCAAATTAAAGTATATTACATAAGCTTTAATTTAAGATATATATAAAAGTGTCAGTCTTTCCGGAACATTTTCAAAAGTTAAGTTGAAAAAGTTCTACTTTCTATACGCATTTTAAAAGGTTTGCACCCCCCCTGTATAAAGGGAAATGGTCCGATTTTAAAAAAAAGTATGTCGAATGAAAGAAGTATATATAAAGTATTTATCATTAAAGAATAAAGTTGATTCATGCATTTTTTAAAAAGTTATAGCAACATAATGTTAAAAAATGTAAAATATAATATCAAGAATTTTTTCACAAAAATAGCATATTTTTGCATACGGTAGTCATTTTCACCATGAAGACAAGTCCAGAGGTCAAATTTTTTTTTTTCAAATTAAAGTATATTACATTAGCTTTAATTTAAGGTATATATAAAATTGTCAGTCTTTCCGGAACATTTTCAAAAGTTAAGTTGAAAAAGTTAATTTTTTGTAAAAAAGTTACCATTTTGAAACCCCATCCTTTGGGCTGTTAAAGGGTCAAATGTTCACAAAAATATATAAAATGATAGGTAATTATCTAAGGTATCTATAAAAAAAAAAATTATATTGATTCGGTCATTTTTAAAAAAGTTATGGCAATTTTAAGTAAAAAAAATTGAAAAAATATCGAAAATTAGCGATTTTTAAATTTGTAATTTTTTGGGGGATTTCCCCCGTTTACGGGGAACGAGGGAATTTTTTTCAATTTTTGAGGGTAATGTCTTCGACTAGATACGATTTGTGATCTTTTGACATATTGTTCATCAAAATCGGTCCAGCGAGAGCTGAGATTGAGCGTTCACAGACACAAAAAAAAAAAAAAATATAAAAATATAAAAACACATCATTATTCGCATCGAAGCTAAAATATCGAAAATTAGCGATATTTAAATTTGTAATTTTTTGAGGGATTTCCCTGTTTACGGGGAACGAGGGAATTTTTTTCAATATTTTAGGGTAATGTCTTCGACAAGATACGATTCGTGATCTTTTGACATATTGTTCATCAAAATCGGTCCAGCGAGCGCTGAGATTGAGCGTTCACAGACACAAAAAAAAACACATCATAGTAAAATTAATACCTTCTCAGCTTCGCATCGAAGCTNTAGTAAAATTAATACCTTCTCAGCTTCGCATCGAAGCTAACAAATCATAGTAAAATTAATACCTTTACAGCTTCGCATCAAAGCTAATTTACAGTAGATATTTAACCAAACTATTTTGATAAAATTCGATTAGTTGTCAATTTGATACTTATGAAAAATTGTTAAAGTACCAAAATTTCGGTAGTTATAACTAAACGTTTTGTCAATATTACAAACAAATTGTTGTCGACCGGATTTTGTATAAATAATAGTATTATTTGTTATTGTAGCGATCAACTTTGTATTTTCAACAATCTGATAAATTTTACAATATTATCGGTAGACAGAACCATATAATATATGGTTCTGGCTTCAATCGTATCGTACAAATCGCTCTTATCTGAGCAAGTTAATATTCCTCGTCTGTCCAGACACTGCACGAATGCATTTTACGGATCATTGTTTTACGACGAAAATCACTACCAGAAACTCAACTTAAAAGTCTGTGCTCTACACGGTCCATCGGTGAACGAACGATATCCATGCGCCCGGAAAATTAGCTAAGTACACCAGTACCATCTGGTACTTAAATGAACATCAGCGGCATACAGTGTCCCACCCAAAAACGATAATCCAGCCGAATACCGCTCATTATAAAACCGGACCCACNGAGCACCGGCAGCTAATATAGAATTCCACTAAAAACCGATAATCCAGCCGAATACCGCTCAATATAAAACCGGACCCATACGATGTCAGTAGCTAATGAAATACCAACTGTCAAGAGCTATTGTCATTATGAACAGTGTGATAGTAACTATAACAATGTAAACGCATACTATCACTCTGTATTAATATCATGAAAGTAGAACAACTATTTTAAAATATAGAGAGGAGATGAGGTGTAGGTAATGTTATTTTTAACGTTTTTGTGTCGTGCTTTTCCACCGCTCCTTAACTTCCTTAACGCAGTTTAATTCAATTAAAAAATGTTTATTGGTCAATTTAAGTGATGGCGCACCTCAAGTCGTCACCTTAACGATATTAATAGTTCAGTTGCGATATTTGCAATTAGTTCCCGATTGTTAATTATATGGAATCTTCAACTTGCCCCCTTACTGGCTTCCTCAGTTATATTGAAGTTTCGTTAGATTGACAGTCGTTGTAAAAAACCTGTTAAATCAATAAGGAAAAGCTGACCCCAAATAGTATGGATAGAGGCTAAGGAGATGATGATTTTCAAACAAGCTACTTAAATCGCAATGAGTGACAATAAAAATCAATTTTCACAATCAAACTTTTATTTATTTGTATATGTAGAACAAAATAGGGAGCGTACTTATTTTAATTAACAATTGTTTCTTTTTATTCATATATATTAATTTAAAGATGGGAGTACATTTTTTGAGCAATACAAAATTTAAACGTAACATAAATGAATATAATTCTTTAATTACACACTTACAATTAAAATTTACTGTATTTTTATTATGGAATTCTTAATTATTAAAGACAGTATATCACTTAAAAAATTGAATTGTTTTATCCATATTTATTTTCGTATCACAATAAGTTTTTCCTGTCTCCTCGATATATCTGAATCCAAGATTAGTATATTTTATTTGAATAAATTCATCGACACCATTGAGAATGAAATCAGAATGTAACTTTAAATGATTGCGTTCTTCTTCGGTTACTTCAGTATCATACGATTTATGTTGATACTTTATATCCAAATCATAATAACGGTCAATCTTAGAAATATTTGGTTTCAATTTAAAACATTTCAATATAAGACTTTGTGTTGACGAAAAAGTATTATTTAAAATGCAGAAAACTTCATTGTATGAACTTTCCATATTGTTAATATCTGGTTCGAATTTATTAATAAATTTATTATATTTTATCAATATTTCAATAAAACCTGTTAAGAATGGCTTTTGAACAGTTGTATTTAATGTGTTTATGTAATTTAATGCGCTTAAAAATTTTTTTGTTAGCTCCTTCAATTTTGTCATACATGATGTCAAGGTTTCCATGAATTCATTTTGAGTTTCGCAACATGCGCTCTTATAATTTTTATAAAAATAAGAGTTTAATATCATTAAGATATTAACAAGACAGTGTACAGTACTTGCGTACTCATAACTTATCAATTGCGATAAATTTTCTAATATTATATCAACGTTATATTCAGTAACAATATTCTCATTATAATCAGTTATGAGTATATCGTATTTATTTAAATTACGATAATTATAATATGTGTATTGTCCATCGAGTGTCCATTTTTTTGCATCAAGAAGTGAATTCAATATATCAACGTTTGTCTCATCACATAATGTCAGTAAAAAACCACCGAACAAAATAAACGGAAATGTTACAATAGTAAACGATTTCATATTTCTAAAAAAACAATTAATAAAGTTCAATAGTAAAATTTAATTTTTCTTAAGAAATTATTAAAAGGACACTATTTAACTGTTTTGAACTGCAAATAAAAGTTTTAAAATATTCAATCATATATCATTTGACGTAATATAAATATATATATATATATGTAAGTTTACTCTTTAATATATTTGCAACATATAATAAATTTATATGATTTATTCTTTTGTTTATGAAAGCTAAAAGTATTTTTTTTATCAAT
>NW_026099804.1:0-19107 GCF_025091365.1 Daktulosphaira vitifoliae | reverse complement strand
ACTCCTACAATGGCCCCTACCCATCGTTATTGAGACAATTTCTTATCGACTGGGAGATCGAAAACTACGGATATTCTTCCCGATGGATTTTACGGTACGGAAAAGCGGTGCAACAACGCAACGGTTATGATTGCGGACCGTTANATGGATTTTACGGTACGGAAAAGCGGTGCAACAACGCAACGATTATGATTGCGGACCGTTCTCTTTGGAGCTGGCCGAGAGGATGTCCAGAGACGACGACACACCGATCAACCCCTTCACAATGCCTTTTATCCGGTTGAGGCATAAGTATGAACTAGAAGCCGGCACGTTGTTCCAATTTTGACGTATATTTTTGATTGTCAAGATTCAATTTTACCGATCACCTCCTTATTTGACCTCCGTTAAACGACCTACTCGTCAATATTCATTAAAACATGTAATATTCACCTTATAACTCCAATTCTCTGCCCCAGTCGCTGTACTTACAATTAGAACTATCGTGTTTAATTGTAGTACGCTCTGGGGAGGGCTTTTTTCCATTGAAAACGCGTTTTTTACGATATTCAATATGCAACGTTGAGTTTCTAATATCGTATTAACATCGATTCGATGTTTTTCGATTTCGTGAGAAATATTATATTTTTTGTACTTTTTTTATTCAATTTTCGTACTATAATTAATTTTATGATAGTAATTCTTTTGTATTTACAAACAATTTTATTTATTATTTTTGTTATTTTATATATATATTGGGGTTGAAATTTTTTTTAAGTTTTCTTGTGTAGAATTTTTTCTTTTTAATTTGAACTCTTATCGATTGTATATTTAAGATGTGATTTATTATTATCAATTTTTGTATATAATTTTTTAAATAAAACTATTATAATGACTATAACTAATAATAAGTTTAGATATAATTTTTTGGATAACCAAACTGTGTAACTTCAATATTCCATTGGTATAATAAATGTGCCTTTTACATAAAATAATATTAATTGCAATTCAATACTCAAGTAAAGCCGCCAAATGAGATTATTGTTTTCTAAATATTGATAATATATTCGAAAAAATGTATAAACTTCTAAAAAGTATTGTTGCTGCCAAGCGTGTAGTGTAAAAATTTGCAGTTTTAAATAATTATATTGTTATTTTTCTTGTTAAGCGCACTGGCAAGTAGAATTTTCAGCCACAATATAAAATTTTCAACACTCTTAAATTTCTCTTTGAAACAACGATATCTTAATTGTTTAAAAGTAGGGGATGTTATTAATGAAATATATATTAGTTTGTTGATAACATTTCGGAATAAATTTAATAGAAATACGACGCAGTCGAATTACCTTTTCAAACATGCGCATGGACTTTAAAAAAATGTTAGCTCACTTTTGATCAGATAATAAAATATTTTAACAGCTATTACATTTGACCAGATCTGTAGACGATTTTATGTACTTTATTTCGCATATAAAAATTATATTATTCTAAATAATAAATTATATTTATGATTTCACATAGCATGAATGACGTTTTTCCTCTTATAGAGTACATTACTCAAAAAAAACATTCATGTAATGAATCTAGTAATTATTTCAGCTGAAAATTTCTCTGTGTAATTATTACATTTAAATGTAATTTATTTTTAAATCATTCATTAATAAAGTGAAATTTTTTATACTACAAAAATGATTTTTTAGAGAAAAACCATGTGTTCCTGTTGTTAGGTGTACAGAGAAATACAAAGTTAAACCTTTTAAAAGGAGTTTAAAGAGTGACATAGAAAATAATATACTATTTCAAGAGTAATACACACATTAATAGTATATTTACAGTGCCGTATCCTAAACTCTAAGGCTTCAGTGAGAAAACAAATTGAAGGGCCCCTAATTTAAAGATGTTATAAAAAAAATCACAAGTATATAACTATAATAACTCTATAGTTACAAAATAATGGAGTACAAAGTACAATAAAATTAATAATATATTATTATGTAAAGAATAAAGCCAACCTTCAATATAAAAATGAAAAGTAAAATGTTAATATGTTCTATATTAGGAAATATTTAGCTTCGATGCGAAGCTGAGAAGGTATTAATTATACTATGATGTGGTTTTTAAAATTTTTTTTTTTGTGTCTGGTATCAATCTCAGCTCTTATTTTTATGAACATTACGTCAAAAGATCATAAATTGTATCTAGTTGAAGATATTACCCTCAAAAATTGAAAAAATTATCTTCTTCCTCGTAAATGGAAAAATCCACCAAGAAGTTACTATTTTAAAATTCGGTATATTTCGACATTTTTTAATTTTTTTTTTCTTAACACTACCATAACTTTTTTAAAAATGACCGAATCAATATAATTTTTTTTTATAGATACCATAAGTATTTACCTATCATTTGCTATATTTTTGTGAACATTTGACCCTTTACCAGCCCTCAGGAAGGGTATTAAAATGGCAAATTTTTTACAAAAAATTAACTTTTTCAACTTAACTTTTGAAAATGTTCTTGAAAAGCTGACACTTTTATGTATACCTTAAATTAAAGCTTATGTAATATACTTAAACTTGAAAAAAAAAAATTAGCCTCTGGATTTGTCTTTATGGTGAAAATGACTACCGTATTTAAAAATATGCTATTTTTTTGTTAAAATTCTAGGATCTGTATTTTATTTTATTTTAAAATACTTGACAAGGGGAGTACACTGATTTTCATAAATATTTAATAAATTAAATTGATATAGCATAGAAAGTTAAACTTATTTAATTTTTTACTTTTTTTAAGTAGAGAAAAATAACTTTGAATTTCGAACTAGCTTAAATTTTTTTCAGTCGTTGGAAGGTTACCGAGTCGATAACACTTGTGTCTTATACGCTTGGGGTACAAGGTTCCAACCTGTGTATGACAAGGAATTTTTTGCAATTTTTTCTTAATTCTTTTTAAGTTAGAATAAATTTTCAACTCATTTGATTTTTTCTCATTTATATTCAATAACTTCAATAAAGGTCAGGAATGCCATCACTGTAGTCACCCCTCGCGAGAAGAAAATTTCTTAACTATTAAGGGAATAAAAGTTATTATTGATTTTGAAATAATCTACCAATTTCTTAAAATTAAACACTATCTACAGATTTGCATCGAAGCGTTTCTTATGAAAGTGATTGTAATCACTGTCAAATATAATCTAATATCCACGTCTATACTGTACCGCGACCCCACTGTGATATTTTACTTACTATAGGGTAATAAATCCTTGAACTCATTTCCTATAAAATATAAATTAAAATATATTATATAATTTTTTATTCAAAGACATCATTTCAGATCATTTTGAACTGACACAACTATTGACTGGTCAATCATTTAATAAAGCCGTTCGCTCCAGTCGTTATTAATAATCTATGGCTATAGATAATTACTATCTATAATGATTTAAGTAGTTAACTTAACTACATTTGTTATAAATTTAAACGAACATTATATAGATTAAAAACAAAATTTGATTCAATCAAGTTATAACTGATTACAAAAAAAAGTTAACTAGGCTATTTAAAATTATTGTCATCCATGTGATTCTAAAATTATGTTTATAAGATTATCATTGTATACTCTTTAAAAATTATTGAGAAAAAAACTTTTTTAACTAAATACATTTTTATTTATATGACTAAATTATAAATTTTATTAATCTGATTTGGCCTGGTTATTTATGAATATGTATTAAACTATCTCAATATCTACTATAAAATTAGACTTCAGTAAAGTTGAGCCTCTCACTTTAAATGACATACTTTTTCGTCATACAAAAATTCATGTTCATAAAGCTACCAGTAGCACAATCATTTAACATTTTTACCACTTTTAAGTTCTAGGTGATTAAGTATTTTCAAATATTAAGGTTATGTAAAAATATAATATATATTATAACGTAATATTTATTGTAAATAAATGATAATGCTTAATTTTACAAACCTTCTCTTGTAAATTCTATCATTTGAGCTCGGCAATATGGACATACAGGAATTTCACCATAATTTTTTTGAGATTTTTTTCGAATATTTAGAGCACAATTGTCACATAATTTGTGACCACAATTTGTAATAATTATAGTATTATTATTTACCATGCAAATAGTACATTTATCATTATCGTCTAAAAAAATATG
This sequence comes from Daktulosphaira vitifoliae, assembly GCF_025091365.1. NCBI lineage: Eukaryota > Metazoa > Arthropoda > Insecta > Hemiptera > Phylloxeridae > Daktulosphaira > Daktulosphaira vitifoliae. The sequence continues at coordinate 14,957 of NW_026099804.1, read as the reverse complement.
ATTTTCATTACAGAGAATATTAATAAAAAATGATATCTATGTTTATTTGTAACTTAGAACCAACACATAACAGAAGAACTTTTGCGCTATCGAGAGATATCAAACATCTCACGAACTTTAAGGTCAACTTTAATTTCAAGGTAAAATATTTTCTTGGTTACACTCTTAGCTGTGTGTTACCTAATTTTTTTTTTTTTGATATTAGCATTATAACCATTTAAGCTCTTTGCTACAAATACTAAATTTTTCCACTCCTCTCTATTATACGCATGATTTAAGTCCCTATGTCAATCTGGTTTCAACTATTGCAGATCTTTTTTGACTACATCTAGCCACCGTTGCTTTGGTTTACCATGAGGTCTTTTCCTGTTCAAATTTTTCACAAATATCTTCTTGACAATACTGTTGTTGGCTCTCTAGACATGTTCTACCCATTCTAGTCTTGCACCTTTAACAAATTGTACTATACTTCCTTTTCCATATAATTGTTGTTCATTTTGTTCTTTTCTCTTACATTTGAATATCAGGGTTATAAACGGTACCTAATCTATTTTAATTGCCTGCTTTTGTTGCCCAGGTACAACATAACCTCAGTTTTCCAGCTTTTAGACGGAGTTTAATTTCATTATGCATACATTTTCTAGTATTTGTGTTGACGGCTGATGTGAGCGTAGATGTTGTGGGTAATCGTGTTAAGTGGAAGTTTAGAATAAGGGTGGCCGACCCCAAGTAGTTGAGATTAAGGCGAGGAAAAAGAATAAGAACAAATAGCGGATGTTCTCCATTCGAAAAAGATTTCTTCTTTATGCATATTCTATATAAAAGATTAAATATCTCCTCAGTTAGCCTAAGGGCAAATTCAGTCTTCCCCTACTGCCTTATTATTTTTTAGCGATTTAATGATCAATTCTGATCTACTTGGTTACATTTCTTCGTTCTCTAAAGCTCTAAAAACCTGTATGCGGTTATATCTATATCTTTCCAACTTTTCAATATTTTCTTTTCCATTTTCCTTTTTGCTTGTCTTATCACTTTATGTGCTTCTTTTCTCCTTTTTTATATATCTCCATATTTAACTGAGTTGGGAATTGGATCACTTGCAATCTAGCATTATTGAGTAGTTCAATGACTTCTGCAAACTTTTGTTTGAACCAGTGCTTTGCTTTTGATCTATTATATATTGTTTAATTACACTATCCGCTACCCCTAGAACTGAGTTTTTAATTATTTTCCACGCAGTTTGTATTTTTGGTTCCTCTTCTGATCTAGCCGCATGTAGGTTTATATATCGTCTCTCGACCCACTTTAGAGTTAAAGTATCTTAATATGATTTTTATACAGTGTCTTGATAGACCACTATACACTCTTTCTAATTTGTCATAGAATATATCCTTTAAGTCTTTTTCATCCATTTCTGTAAGTGAGTATTCAAATATCAATATAATTTCATATTGTTTACCGGGCATATGAATATGACAGATTTGATCATTTAATGGAGTAAATTTCTTTATCGAAGGTAAGAGTTGATCATTTACTAAGAAACCTCTCGTGCTTCTCAATTGTCATGCTTGCCATTAGATGCTCCACTGTAAAATGTCATTACATTAGCTCTGACGTTTCCTTCCCTCCGCCACCTGACCTCCAGCAGTATCGCTATTTGAACGTTCTTGTATTTCTTCACCACGTCATTTATGGACTTAACATCAGATTAATTTATATACTGAGTACACGGTTTATAAATTGATCTGATGTTCCGAGTGCTAATCCTGTTAGTTTGGTTCTTGCCGTTTTCGAGTTGTATCCAAAATCTAAGTCCAAGACAAGAACTATATTGGTTTCTTAACATTGGATATTATCACAAAGACGGGTTTTTAGCCCTCTGCTCAACTCCCAACCTGGAGGGTCAATCCACACCAAAGTAATTTAAGTCAGTGTGGGGCTCGGGGCCCCTGGTTCGCCATACCCGTAACACTGTGAAGTATTTCCTCATAGGAAGTATGTTACATAATGTGATAACGAAATTAAAAAAATAAGACTGATTGAATCACACGATATACCAACGTATAAAACTTAAATATTATAGAAGGTTTTTGTATAGGCTAGCACACTCAATAATTATTGCTGAACCTACTCAGCAATGTTTTATCATTCAACTTAACCAAACAGCCATATACAACCAAAATAATAAATAAATAAATCCTCATGTTAGTCTTAGTGAAGCTTCATATGGATTTTCTTATACTAAAAAAAGGTTTAATGCAGAGAGTAACAGATCTTTTAATGAAATTCATTTTACACTGATGTTACTATACATGAGGGTTAGAAATCATTTTCATAACTTCTAAAAAACGACCTAATCCTAAAACGTAAAAAAAATGTTTAAAATTTAACAAAATAAAACAATATCAAAACATTAAACAAAATTAAACGACATATAACGAAATTAAACCTTAATCATAACTAAAAACGAAATAAAACAAAACTAAACAGAAAACGAAAACATATTTGTGATTCGTTATAACAAATTCACTTTATTTCATTACAAAAACTATATAGGTATTTTTCACATGCGAGCAATGACGAGTTATTCCTAATGAAATAAAAAAAAAGATGAATAACGTTCCATTTACATACATTTATACACATACAATTATTCGAAAATTAAATCATACTTTTAAATCATGAAAACACTTAAAAACTGTGATAAAACCAAATAATAAATATCGGTAATCCAACTGCAATCAAAATTAAATAGTTTTTTATATTTTTAGTTAAATGACTCCATAATAGTTTTCTTAAAAAGATTATTCAACTATTTGTATTTTTATTTTAATACTCGGCTAAGAACTAAAATATAAAAATGAAATATATCAGTGTTAAAATAAAAATCTGACCTTTATCGTTTGGTTCCGAATCTACAATCTGAGCACTAAATCCTAAACATTCAATAAATATGTTAGGTTTTTGAACGTGTGAAAATATATGAAGCGAAATTATTTACATAGTTAAGGTAACAACTTAATTCAACATAATGATATGCAATAAATTATTGAATATAAACTCTAAAAATATAGCTCATAATATGACCTGTGTTTATATTATACCGTACTATGATATTTAACACACAATTTGTATAAGTTGGCTATTGATTTATTTAATATTTTAAGTCTACAATTAATTTTTTTTTATGTCTAAATTATATTCTATTCATATTTCATAATTTAGGAGTCGAGTATTGCGCACAACACATAAGTAATTTGCAGTTACTAACTGTTTTTTTTAAATATACAAAAATAACAATAATATAAGTGGTAATATTAAATATTAATGTATAAAAATTATATCAATCCAATATTTTATTAGAACTAATAACCTTTAATTGCATTATTATGAAACATAAAATACAATTATTGCTTTAATTTAGTGTAAAATTAAAAAAATTGAATTAAACAATATTTTTTCAGTATTACATTAAAATATTTTTAATTCTTATTAAAACTTTATCATCTTAATTAACTTCGATTAGTTAATTCAATATTGCACTCATATCTAAAATTTGATTTTTGCATTGTAAATTTATTAATAAAGTAATGGAAGAAAATTAAATTTNTGTAAATTTATTAATAAAGTAATGGAAGAAAATTAAATTTTATTTAAATAATTATAAAATAGTATAAATAATATAAAACTGAAAAAATAAATATATTAAATCATAAAAAAATACACGAAAGCTATAGCGCAATCATAAAAGAGTCACTATAATATATTATCTATATCTCTTCTGTTGAGCTTATTAAGAGGAGGTAGTATGTCTAAGTAATATTTCGGGTTATAGGTTAATATACAGACCAATTTTTTTTAAGCCAACCAGCAACAAAGATATTAATGTTTATTACATAATTTTTGATCCGTCATAGAGTATATATTGAATCTTAAAAGTGATTAACATCATAAAATGCTTCAATGCGATTATACATAATGAAAGATTTTAAAAAAAATTTTACACTTCTAACTTCGGCTGCCAGTTACTTAAAGTAAAATGGTCTGAATATTTTTTTTATTTGAAGATTAAATTAAATTTAATATAAGTAAAAAAGACGCAGCAAATCCAAAATATTGTTAAAAATTAAAAAAAAATTGTTATATGTTTTTTTAAATCTTATTATATAATAGAATAAAGAAAAAAAAACGGTAGCACAGTGGGGTCGAGGCACAGTGTGGACGAGGCATAGATGGGACAAGTATAGATGATATCTGACAGTGATTAAAATCACTATCATAAGAAACGCTTCGATGCAAATCTGTAGATAGTGTTTCCTTTAGAGAAATTGGTGAAATATTTTAAAAGCAACATGAACTCTTATTTCTTTAATTATATCCTGATTAGTAGTTCTTTGATTTTAAAATATAATATATGAATAAATACTAATTATAGTTTTTAAATTTAGTATGAAATTGTGAGGCCAGCTATGATGTATGGTTCATAGTGTTGGGCGGTTGATAAGAAAGTAGAGCAGAGAATAAGTGTAGCAGAGATGAGAATGCTTAGTTGGATGAGTGGAGTGACTAGAGAAGATAGGATAAGGAACGAGCATATAAGAGGAAGTATAGGTGTTGCGTCAATCGTGGATAAGATGACAGAAAATAGACTTAGATTGTTTAGTCATGGTATGAGGAAAGAAGAATCGAAAGCTGTAAGAACAGTTATAGAAATGAATGTTGAAGGAAGAAGAGATAGAGGAAGACCAAAAAAGAGATGGAGGGATGCTATTGAATGCGATTTGAGGACAGCTGATGTGAGCGTAGAAGATGTGGGAGATCGTGTCAAGTGGAAGCTTAGGATAAGGGTGGCCGACCCCAAGTAGTTGGGATTAAGGCAAAGAAAAAGAAAAATATTACCAGATATTCCGGTGGCAATTGACATAATATGATTGTTATTTCGGAATGTACAATTTAGCGTTTAGTTGGGTTTAAATAATATAGCGTCAAATCAATTACCTACTCTATCGGTTGTATCTCAATATACACTACACTTTAATGATACAATAAATAAATAAACTCACACATACACACATATGCATTTATAACATTGTGTCTAATGTAAGTATAACATGATAAAAAGTAACCGTAAAATGAAAAAAATGGAATATAAATTTTATTACTCATATTAAATGTAATGTAACTCGAAAAATATTTGTTTAAATGAAAAAATATAAGATTATATTTTTATTTATAATTGTCTTTTAAACAACTTTTGTGCGAAACTTTTTTTTGTAAGTTAAATATTTTTTTTTGAGAAAATTAAGAAAGCTCATATTTTTGAACTTTTGCGAGGATTTAAAAAAAAAGCTCAATTCCAATCTTGAGGACTATTAGTATGTCATTATACATATTTTAATTCAACTTTTAAAAAAACAAAATTTTTTCCGCAATTTTTCCTTTGTTGACAGGCCTAGATGTCAATTTTAAACTTGTAATTGAGCTAAAAGTTATGGTAATATATTCAATTTATTTTACTATAAACTTTCATAAATCTTTATCAAAAATTTTTCATCAACTTTAAAGAACCAAAAAAATAGGTTAAAATTGAAAATTTGGACTGATTATTTTTAACATATTAAAAATCAAATCAGTAATAATTTGAAAACAAATTTTTTTTTCTTTTAATTATTATTTTATATATATAATTAGTAATAATATAAAAAATTAGAAGTGATAGAAATAGTCTACTTGCAGATTTGAAAACAACGCGAAAATTTGATTTAGAAAAGTATATTTTTGCTTCTGATGAAAGTTCCTTGTAGTCCAGTGCATTTTTTTATAGTAACAAACAGTTTTTATTGAAAATTATTGTATCAAGCCCTTTAAATTTTTATACACGTAAAAGTAAAGCAAAATATAACTTCTTTATTATTTTTATAATTTCTCCGTTTAAATTACAATATTAAATATCAATTTCATACTAAATTTAATAATTATAATTAGTATATATTCATATATTATATTTTAAAATCAAAGAACTACTAATCATGATATAATTAAAGAAATAAGAGTTGATGTTGCTTTTGGAATAATCCACCAATTGCCTAATTAAAACAAAAAAAAAAAAAGTTTGTTGGGAATTTTTTCTGCTATTCTGCAAAATTACTCCTTCGTTGACTAGAATGAATCATTAAATAGAAAATTTTATGAGAATTAAAACAATGTTATTTTTAAGATTAATATGCAGTCAGAAAGTTTTATAATTATTATTTATTGTAAATTTATCAGAAAAACTCATTATTTTTTGCATTTTTATCGTAATAGAACACTTAAATAGAAATCATAGTAATCATTTCTAAGTAATTTTTGATATTTAAAAAGATTCTACTATTGAAATATCCAGAACTGAATTAATTTTAATGATTTACTTTAACTAAAAAAAAAAAAGTTAATATTTTGAATCCCTCTTGTGGGCAGGTAAAGGGTTAGATTTATAAAAAAAACCAAATGATAGATAAAGACATGCATCTAAATAAAAAAAAATATACTGATTTGGTCATTTTTGATAAAGTTATAACAATTAACAAAGTTATAAGTTTTATACACTGGACTACAAGGAACTTCCATCAGAAACAAAAATATACTATTCTAAATCAACTTTTCGCGATGTTTTAAAATGTGCAATTAGACTTTTTCTATAACTTCTAAGTTTTAATATTATTAAAAAATAGTTTTTACATATAAAAAAAAATAATTAAGAACAAAAAAAATTGTTTTAAATTAATACTGATTTGATATAATATTTAATATTAATTTGATTATTAATAAGTTAAAAATAAGGAAAATGACATATTTAACCTATTTTGTTAATCGTTTAAAGTTGATTGTTGTAAATGTTTATAATAAAAAAAAAAAATTTATTTTACCATAACTTTTAGCTCAATTGGTAAGTTTGACATTGACATAATTAAATAGAAAATTTTATGACAATTAAAAAAATTGTATCGTTAAGATCAATATGCAGTCAGAAAGTTTTATAATTACTATTTATTGTAAATTTATCAGAAAAGCTCAATATTTTTTTGCATTTTTATGGTAATAGATAACTTAAATAGAAGTAATAGTAATAATTTCCTAGGAACTTTTGTTGTTTGTTGAAAAGATTCTATAATTGAAATATTGAGAACTTAATTAATTTTAATGATTTACTTTAACTAAATGTACCAATCAAAACAAAGTTGTTAAAAAGATTTACTCAATTGAGTGTATTATAAAATTTGATTATATTTGTAAAAATCAATTGTTAATTCAGGAGAAAAAACAATCATTTTTTTTAGAAATGATTTATATAGCAACATGTTACAAAAAAAAATTGTAATATTATAGTCTAGTAGTAGCACACACAAATAGAGTAAAAAAATTATTAAATTACAAAGTAAAATGATTTAATTTTGTAGTTGAAACCTATCATATCAAACTTCATTCGTTAATAAATATTTTGAAAACATTAGAAATTAATGATTTTAATTGTCTTTATGGAGACGATGTAATAACTAACTGTTTAATTGATAAATTAGAATTTTTTTTTCAATTTTTGAGAGTAATATCTTCAACTAGATACGAATTGTAGTAATTTGACGTATTGTTGAAAAAAGTAGGTCAAGTTAGAGCAGAGAAAATAAATGATAGTCACAAAAAAATATCTTCTCGGCTTTGCATCGAAGCGAAAACTTAAAATATAGTAAAATAATTTTAATACGAATAAGAAATTTCTTCTTGCAAGGGGCGACTAAAGTGATGGGATCCTTGATCTTTATTGAAGTTATTGAATCTAAATGTGATAAAAATCAAACGAGTTAAAATTTATACTAACTTAAAAAGAATTAAGAAAAAATGCAAAAAATTCATTGCCATATGCGGGTTGGAACCTCGTACCCCAAGCGTGTAAAACATAAATTTTACCAACTCGGCAACCGTACGTTGCTTCCGGCGGTTGAAAAATTGGCTATTTAAGCTAGTTCAAATTTCAAAGTTATTTTTCTCGACTTAAAAGAAACAAACATATTTAAATAAGTTTAACTATCTATACTATATCAATTTTAATTTATATAATATTTATGAAAATCTGTACTCCCCTTGTCAGGTATTTTAAAATAAAATAAAATACAAAACCCAGAATTTTAACACAAAAATAGCATATTTTTGCATACGGTAGTCATTTTTACCATGAAGACAAATCCAGAGGTCAAATTTTTTTTTTTCACATTAAAGTATATTACATAAGCTTTAATTTAAGATATATTTAAAAGTGTCAGTATTTCCGGAATACTTTCAAAAATTAAATTGAAAATATCGTAGTAACAATACGCATGTTTAAAGTTTTGACCCCCCTTGTTAAAGGGGTATGATCCGATTTACAAAAAAAGCGTGCCAGATGAAAGGGGTATATCAATATTTATTATAAAAAAATAATAATATAGATCCATACATTTTTCCAAAAGTTATATAAAATATAAATTAAATAATATAACATATAAAATCGAGATTTTTTTCACGGAAATCGTACGTTTTTCTTTAACTTTGATGTCCGTTTTCACCACGAAGACAAGTCCAGAGGTCAAATTTTTTTTTTTCAAATTAAAGTATATTACATAAGCTTTAATTTAAGATATATATAAAAGTGTCAGTCTTTCCGGAACATTTTCAAAAGTTAAGTTGAAAAAGTTCTACTTTCTATACGCATTTTAAAAGGTTTGCACCCCCCCTGTATAAAGGGAAATGGTCCGATTTTAAAAAAAAGTATGTCGAATGAAAGAAGTATATATAAAGTATTTATCATTAAAGAATAAAGTTGATTCATGCATTTTTTAAAAAGTTATAGCAACATAATGTTAAAAAATGTAAAATATAATATCAAGAATTTTTTCACAAAAATAGCATATTTTTGCATACGGTAGTCATTTTCACCATGAAGACAAGTCCAGAGGTCAAATTTTTTTTTTTCAAATTAAAGTATATTACATTAGCTTTAATTTAAGGTATATATAAAATTGTCAGTCTTTCCGGAACATTTTCAAAAGTTAAGTTGAAAAAGTTAATTTTTTGTAAAAAAGTTACCATTTTGAAACCCCATCCTTTGGGCTGTTAAAGGGTCAAATGTTCACAAAAATATATAAAATGATAGGTAATTATCTAAGGTATCTATAAAAAAAAAAATTATATTGATTCAATCATTTTTAAAAAAGTTATGGCAATTTTAATTAAAAAAAATTGAAAAAATATCGAAAATTAGCGATTTTTAAATTTGTAATTTTTTGGGGGATTTCCCCCGTTTACGGGGAACGAGGGAATTTTTTTCAATTTTTGAGGGTAATGTCTTCGACTAGATACGATTTGTGATCTTTTGACATATTGTTCATCAAAATCGGTCCAGCGAGAGCTGAGATTGAGCGTTCACAGACACAAAAAAAAAAATAAAAAAAAAAAATAATAAAAAAAAAAAAAAAAAAAAAACACATCATAGTAAAATTAATACCTTCTCAGCTTCGCATCGAAGCTAAAAAATAAAAAAATAAAAAAACACATCATAGTAAAATTAATACCTTCTCAGCTTCGCATCGAAGCTAAAAAATAAAAAAAAAAAAAAACACATCATAGTAAAATTAATACCTTCTCAGCTTCGCATCGAAGCTAAAAAATAAATAAAAAAAAAAACACATCATAGTAAAATTAATACCTTCTCAGCTTCGCATCGAAGCTAAAAAATAAAAAAATAAAAAAACACATCATAGTAAAATTAATACCTTCTCAGCTTCGCATCGAAGCTAAAAAGATTTTCTGAGAAAATTACTTAACATGCTACGATTTTCAATTGTTTATTTAACAAAAGTACTCGGTCAAGCGTCTTGAGGGAAATTATTTACAATACTTTAACCGTTCACCATGAGCGTTTTGAAATGTTGACTGTATTTAAAAAAAAACGCTTACTGACGCCGTTGTTTGCGACTTATTTACTACATTTTTTACCAGACCCATCCGAAGAAATTTCTGAGATAGTATGAAAAAAAAATTCCATCTGTTCACTGGGATTTCAAATAAATATTTGTCTTAATTTAAGTTATTTTCAAAAACTTTGTCACAAACAATACTTTATTTTTTTAAATTCGAGAAAATAATCTTACACCTAATATTAATTTTCAGTCGTTCTTTCCTATTTAAGTATAAAATTGAAACTAATTATATCAAAATTGAACAATTTTTATTTGTTAGGATATTCCTTTTTATCATTGGGATTGAAAGGAATTTTTTCAAATTTCGGCACTGATAGCAACTTGATACGATTTGTGATGTTTTTATATATCGGTGAGATAAATTGTCTAGGTGAAGCCATGTTGACAGTCACAAGAATAAAAAACAGGGAACATAGCTAAGCATCGAAGCTAAAATATTAATTATTCTGAAAAAAAAAATTGAGTTTTTATATACTCTGCATTAAATAAAGCATACGTACTTTTTTTTATATAATTCAATAAAATTATATTATTACCTTTAATTAAAATCAAATAAATAATTGAATGTAATTTTAACTGAATCATTTTGTTAAAATTGTTTACTGAATAAAATAAGTGTATCCCCCAAAAATTGTTTTAGATAATGAAAAAAAGACACTATGGAGCATATAAATTTTCTTCTCGATTATTTAAAAACAGAATAATAGGAATTAACATCATTTTTATTATATTAATATCTTCAGACTGTTTTTAATTATTTACAAAGCTGGTGTATTTTGTGCAACATTTAGTTGATTTTAAACTACATTGTAAATCAAATACAGCTGTATCATATTTTATATTTTTAAAAATTATATTTAATATGGTTTACCGATTGAAGTATGTAATAATTAAGCTATTTTATTTTTTTGATAAGTGAATAAGTTATAAGCAATTGAGTAGTCAAAGATGCATAATAGAGTTTGTCAAATCTTAACGCTTTGTCGTCGAGTTCTAATTTATAAAATGATTGAGTAAAATGACACTAATTTTTCTTAATACTTGAGCTTGAAATCTTTGTTTTACTTTCCTTTTTTTTATGTTGAAATAAAATTTCGACAATTCGTTTATAATGTGTCATTGATTAACACACCAAAATTAAAAAAAAAAAAAAGCTAATCTTTTATTTATTTTTATATTTTTATAAAATATTAAAATATTAAAGACATCTTTATTTTGACATACTTCATTTGTGATATATCTTCTTACTTTTTTAAAGTCTGTAGAATTAATGACGACATCTTATTTAGTCTTGTAAACACTATCTTGAAACATTGCCGAAAATGAAATACATGTACATAAATATGTGATAGTATTTCAAAATTTCAAATAATGAATTTAATTATGTAAGCTCAAAGTTTAAAGATTTAAAATTATTCAATAAATATTTCCATAATGTTATAAATATCCTTTATTTATTGTCATAATATAAAAGAAACATTAAAAATAGTAAAGATTTTTTAAATATTACCATACCATTTTCCTATATATAGATTACTATCTATAAATTTGGGATCGGTTGACCAAATAAACTGTTTATTTTTAAAATTATATATCGTTCTTTCATCACAATTATTGGATTAAATGAACTAATAAAAAAAACGTAAGATCAAACGCTTTGATAATTAATAATCAAATGATCTATCAATTTTATTTGTAAGAAATTTATACAACAATTTTTTTTGGATATATTCAATTAATTTATTTATTTACGGTGGAATTCTAACAGTTGCATAAAAATAACAAAAGTGTAATGTAATTCTATTCCCACTGTACTAATATGCCTGTTTCTATTTTTTCTTCCGTCCATGAAAGAAGTTGGTTTTCTCCATCCTCAGAATCTTTATAAAACAAGGGAAAATCACTTTTTATATAGTTCGCTCTTGAAGAATCACTGTCATTATAAGAACTAAGAACGCAATAACCTTTTCGACATATCGGATCAAAAATGAAGCCATTAACTCTGGAATCAGTATTACTGATTAAAGCAATAAAAATACATTTTCTATCATCATTTCCATCTGACTTACAAAGATCTTTCTCACCTAAAATATCAAAACAGATATAAATAAAATAATACCATTCAATATGATTTTTTATTTCCAATTTTTTATTAAAGTATAAAGGGTATAGTTTTATAGTCAATCGAACAAAATTTAAAATGCCTGATCTAATGTCGAAATCTGAGAACCAAAAGGTAAAGAAATTATTTTTTCCAAAAATATTTTCATTTTTATTCTTAATAATTATTCAATTCTATATTACTTTTTTATTGAAAATGATAGAATTTAAATTATTTATTAATTTATAAACAAAAACAATAATAATATAAATTTTATAACTTTTTTGTAGATATGAAAATAAACATGCATAAATACATATTATTAAAATAAAAGTATTATAAAATAATTAATTTAATTAGCAAAAGACTAAGTATTTCAAAAAAATAAAGGTGATTCATTAAAAATGATACTTTTTAAATTTTTTGTTGAAAAATTATTAAACATCTTTTTTTCAATAATCTTTTTCATAAAAATAAATCTACCTATATATTTCTATTTCACGTCAATAGAATAAAGTTTTTTTAAACATTCTCTAAAGAAAAAATTGGTATAAATATTCATACAACTATTCTAAGTTTTGTAATTTTTACACAAAAGTCATACATTTTTCTCTGTTTTAGATGCCAATTTATTATCAGATTATATCAGAAGATAAGTCTAGAAGTTAATATTTTTTTTCAAAGTAAATTATGTTGTATAAGATTTAATTTAAGTTATATTTAAAAAATGCATAGTTTTTGTAATATTTCGAAAAATTAAAAAAAGAAAAGTCAATTTCTTATGCAAAAGTTGCTACTTCAAAATATATTTAATATATTCTGTGTCGGGCATGGGGTGAGATCTTCAAAAAACATATACCTATTAGTAGTTCCAAAAAGTTATTTCCAAAAAGTAAAAAATATATTGAACTTTCCAAGTTTTAAAAATTGTACTTTTTTAAAATTTCCCTTGATTACTAGGCCGAGAAATTTTTTTTGAAATATTGAGGGAAATGTCTTCAAATGAATAAAACTTGTAGAGTGTTATTAATCAAAATCTTTCTGCTATACCTTTAAATTATTATAAATCTAAAAGTAGTATTATAAAACTGGTTATTGACTAGTCAACATTTTATTTAATCTATTCTCCATATAATAGTATACAAATATTTTTAGGTTTCCATTTAACTTCCAAAATTCACCCCTATAAAAAGTACTCTTAGAAATATTTTTGTTTAAAATAAACTTATCAATTATAATTAATTTTATTAAGATTTATTAAGAACGATTTTTAAGAAATTACTGAAGTGATTTCTTAGTTTGATATTTATACAAATCGTTAAACTCACGCAAAACTTTATCATAGTAATGAATAAATATTTTTCTCATAATATTTCTTCTTTCTTGTACAATATTATTATATGTTTCTGTATCTAAAAATATTTTCAAAGTATTTATCATTTTTTGTTTACAGACTAATATGAACATATGAAGTTAGAATTCAATATTTTTACTAAATAAAACGTTTAATCTTAATAAATTTAAACGTTAGTCGTTCCCTATAATGAGTTGATAAAATGTTGAGAAGAATATATAGTTTAATTATTGTCAATCTAACATTTTTCATTACATATGTGTTGTGCTAAGATATTCCTTTTTGGTTGTTCAATTGATTTAATTTTTTTAAAGTCGATTCACTTCGTTTTTCGCAGTACCTTTTTTTATTTAACCAATAATATTTATTGATTAAGTTATCTATAATATTATCCTTAATATTATAAATACATAAAAATTTTATTTGTTATTTATATTTTAACAACATAAACCAATATTTTTTAAGTAATAAAAAACTTTAGTATATAAAATGTTTACCTTTAAATTTATATTCATCTAAATTAAATAATTATTTTATTGAATAAATTATAGTTAATATAGATACTTCAACAATAATACATGAAATTAAAAACTATTTCATTTTGAATTTTTATTTTAATTTATTCACCTTGCTTTATACTTAAAGTACTATGAAGTATAAGATGATTGATGTTTTCTTCTTGTATAATAGCTCTTTTGAAATACACTTCAACAACTAAAAAATTGTATATATAAAATAAAATTTTATAATACTATAATTATTTAATATTTATAAGCACTCTCTAAGGAGAAATTAATTTTCTTCCCTATATACAATAATATAAATAAATTTTGAAAGAATCCCCTCGGTTTTCATATAATATTCCCACATCTAATTTTTTAAGTACAGTAATCAGACTATCTTTCTTGAGTTAATGCAATACGATTTGGTAGCTCAAATAAGATTAATCTTTGGTGTTGAAAAACAGCCAGAAATCAAAAGAAAGATTTTAAAAAAAAACAAACTCAATGGATAGTCAAGTACATTTAAAACGCTCCGATTATTTACACGATCAAGAATTAGTAAAATTTTACTGATGCTTTTGTACAGCCGATTTTCTTGTATTTTCGCTCTCCAAATTTTTCAAAATTATTTTTTAAATAACATTGATGAGTGAAAAAGAACAGCCTTGCATGTTCTACAGTTTTTAAATTATACGTAACTCTTTTTCAGGTATCTTTATGGGTTTCTAAGAAGTGCACGATGAAAATTAGATTTATGTANTAAGAAGTGCACGATGAAAATTAGATTTATGTAGATTGCTAAAAGAATGATTTTCACAGTCTATATTTCCCCTTTTCATAATACTAAAATATATTTTTGAACAATATTTCTATCCCATATAACGTGTGTATAAAATTTACATTTTGAAAGAAAAAATGTGTAGTAATTATGTAAATAAAACCTCAAAGAAAAATTTTCTCACACTTAAATATATTTTTATAAATTAAATTAATTATATAAGGTTGTT